>NC_050191.1:9237668-9425168 GCF_008315115.2 Sander lucioperca
TCCAGGTTTGGCCTTCATTGCTTACCCTAAGACAACAGCTATGATGCCTTTGCCACAGTTCTTCCTGATGCTTCTTCTACTGACTGTTGATTCACATATAATAACATTTGTCCTATTTACCTATTGAAAAATAGATGTGTTTAAGACACAAATCAAAAAGTCTATTTCATTTTGTCCCCAGTTTGTGATGGTGGAGACTTTTATCACCACAGTGAGCGATTTGTTTCCGAAGTTGTTTTGTGCACCAGTGAGGCACGAGATGTTTGCCCTCTTCATCTGTCTCCAACTTCCTCGTACATCTTACCTTGGTTAATGAAACATATTTTCATTTAACTGTCTTAATAAAACAATATTCAAGAATTGTAAACGTATTTCATTTTAAAAATTTAATCTTAAGTATTTTGTTTCAAATTTTGCTGCTTTTACATTTTCCCACTTATTTACTTCTATGGTGATTCCAGAGTCAGTTTGAATTTCATGGCTATTTGTGAATGCGTGGCTGTGGGCTGGATTTTTGGTGAAAATAGAAAAAATGTTTTGCCATTGTCAGCAACGCTTTGAAAAGTCTCTCTGTACATTCTTACTTCCTTAACCTGTCTGTGGCTTTCAGCCACACTTTAACATCTTTGAAAAATGGTTAAATGTCTAGGTTCATTTTTTTTCAACCTCTAACCATTTTTGTTAAACAGCTGGGTACTGTAGTTTTTAGCTCACATTACTAAAACTGGATAAAATAGTGTATTGTACGTTTCAAATATTGACTAAATGGACTTCCAACAGATTCGGACCGCTTATTCAACATCGTTGACATGACAGGACAGGACAGAGTTTGTTTTCTTCAAACTGTGCTGGAAATACTTAGTTCCTCTGCTGTTATTGGTGAGTCAGACTCGGATGTTTCTTTGTGAATACCAATGATAATTACATACTTTCATTAACTTTGGCAGTTTATCAACCTATTGGGTTTATGTATCACAAAAACTGTCTCTGCACCTTTACAGATTTCCTTTATCCTGTACCTGGTTGATTACAAACTCCTTAAAGACATACTATGTAACTTTTCCCTCTTCGGTCCCCCTACAGGTTGGCTCATTGGAACTACAGCAGCGTGAGCTAGACAACCTGTAGGGGGACCGAAGAGGGAAAAGTTACAAGTATGCCTTAAAGGACAATTCCGGCGCAAAACAAACCTAGGGGTTAATAGCCGATGTGTACCCACTCTGTCGTTCTCTGGGACATGTTTTCATGCTAATTGATTGTGTTTGTAACTTGAAAGAAGCTAGCGCGGACTGCTGATTAGCTTACAACGCTAGTATTCAGGGCACAGGGAAAGTAAATAAATCGCTGTTTTGTACCACTAAAAAGGCTCAAAATATCACCAAACTTAAACGGTAGCATAATGAGGGTCCCTACATGTTAACCGTAGCATTGAGAACTTTGTAAGTGTATAGACAGTTTATTGAAAGCTCCGTGAAAGGGCTACGAGAGAGAGAGCTATGCCGTAACAGAGCCTCGTACTTCGGGAAACCAGTCATGACTTACAGCTGGCAATGCAATTAAAATCAAAAGCAATTTGCTCAATATATTTTACACTGTAAAACATAACTTGTCTAGTTTACTTGTTAACTGTCTATCTGGTCCCTCCGGTCTGGGTCGCCGTCTCCAATTTATTTTTGGGATATGGAAAAAAGTTTCAAGTACAGCCCTGTTTATCAGAGAGGGGAAATCTTCAGACTGTACAAAACACTGCGTATCTTGGGTGTCGCGACGCAACAGGTCCCACTCCGTGCAACACAGACACTCCCGTTTGGTGGCCATAGCTTCACAATGTCCGCATGTACACCACCAGTTTCCCGAAGTACGAGGCTGTGTTGCGGCATTGACTAACGGTAGCTCTCTCTCGTAGCCCTTTCACTATGCTACCGTTGAAGTTTGGTGATATTTTGAGCCTTTTTAGTGGTACAAAATAGCAATTTATTTTTACTTTCCCTGTGCCCCGAATACTAGCATTGTAAGCTAATCAGCGGTCCGTGCTAGCTTCTTTCAAGCTACAAACACGATCAATTAGCATGAAAACATGTCCCAGAGAACAACAGAGTGGGTACACATTCGTTATTAACCCCTAGGTTCGTTTTGCGCCAGAATTGTCCTTTAAGTTTAATGACTGGTACAGTTGCCCTATGCACTAGGATGGACCATGACACTCTGTTCTCATGGTGCCCCTGTGGGCAGCTGGACAGATGTGTTTGACAGCAGGAACCTTCAGAACGGTCAGTGTCCATCTGTTAGTTTAAACAGTATGCTGTAGCAGAAAATTCTCATTTTTGAGATAATGAAAGTTTATTTTATCACTCAATATGCTGCAAGTACAGCTGTTTTTGGCATTGGTTGATCACCAGGTCCAAAGAATGTAAACTGGCCCAAAATGTCTCCTGTAAGTGTTTATTCCCATGTTCCAGTGTTTGTCTGTCCTTTGTCGTCCTGTTGAAGATCCAGCCTGGCAGAGTAGAGAAATGGGAGAGGAGGAAACGACTGTTGAACTGAGGACATCTGCAGTCAAATTAGACATTTCAGCTATCATACTCTATATAAGCTTATTGCAATCAATGTATATATGATGTGTTACAATAAAAACAAGATGAACAGGTAAATTAAAATAATCATTGGCTGCATGCTGAGCTCCAGTGTTGTCCTAGTTACTGTAAGATAGCAATTAGTTACAGTTACCTCATTAAAAAGTAGGCTAACTAAATTAAAAACCAATGGGTTCCTGCTTCTTCCAAATATAGCCTACCAAATGGTTTTGACAGACCAAACATTTTGGCTCTGTCTATGATCTGATGTTTTAATACTTAATATAATTGTGCTTTACTCTATTACCTCTTTATTTCCTTTTTGAATTCATGTTGAGAGTAACTCAGGACTTTAGTGTGTAAAAAGTTCACTGGAATGCAGGAAATGAATTGTCTGACACTTAAAATCTCATGGGGTAGATGGAGACTGAATTTGCATTAATGTCAAAATAATACTTTCTTCAGCTTACGGAGTAAATTAAAGCCCCTAAATATCAAGTGTTTTCTCTTACTCTTGTCATAGCACAGGCATCGTAGTCCTGATAACCTAATACAATTGAAGGTAGCCTCATGTCTGTCTTAAAGCTAGAGAAATGTCTAAATACAGTATGTAATATGGAAGAGGTTACTGTACAAAAAACCAAGTATGTATAAACTACTCTCCACGGGAACAATTAAATAGTTTTGCTTTGCAGCTTTAATGACCTGAAAATGCTATTCTTGGCATTAATTGTGGTAAGACTTTGTGCATAAAGTGACTGTGTAAAAGAGTGCTTCTGTTATGATTTATTTTCCATACGGGCAAGCCTGCAGACAGCTTCTAATTAGCTGGTGGATTCCACTGTCTGTCAGTAACAAAAAAACTACAAAGCAAACTCCAGACACCAGTTTAACTTCCACAACAAGCAGAGCAAAACATTCCTATTTTACGACACATTTTACAACAACAAAGGCCCTTTTCCACAGCCAGACTAATTTATTTTTTAAAGCACAGCAAAGCATGATACTGGCATTTCAGTGCATCTTGTAACATGACAACTCAGGTCTTTAGGTGGAATTGGAGAAAAATATAAATACTTAGACACTTGAATCAAAGTCTCTTTAATACCGCTGTGTAGTTTCTAGATAGAATTTCTGCACCACCTTGTGTTGAAAGAGCAGACTTAAAAAAAGATGGCTGAACTGAAACATGAGATTTTTTTACATTCTGTATAACTGCACGCACAATGATCTCTTGTGGTTAGATGCTGAAGTTAAACGAATCACATAACCTGCAAGAAATATACGTTGATTATTTTCTGTATCGTATGTATTCATTTAAAGGTATCATATTCTCATTTTCAGGCTTATACTGGTATTTTGGGTTTCTACTAGAACGTGTACATGCTTCAATGTTTAAAAAAAAACACCTTTTTATCATACTGTCCGTCTGAATATACCCTGTATTCACCTTCTGTCTGAAACACTCGCGCCTGTCTCTTTAAGGCCCCCTCCCGTAAAGGATAGGATCAAAAACTAAATTTTGACAACCAAATCAAATTCCTTCATATTTATTATAAGCCTATAACACTGATGCACCACTCCTTTACATTTTTAAACCTTTTGATTACATTACTGTAGGATAAACACAGCCTCAAATGAAACATGGGGATCGTTTCCTTGTTATTCTTTTTGGTTGTTCCGCAGTAGATGTTCAGCCTGCAAAAACAAAACATGAAATATTAACTGCTACCTCAATTCCCTCATATTTAACAAAGAGGCACCTATGCTAAGAGTGTAGAAGGTCTACTGTATAAATACCAAAAAGTCGACGGGGTCCTCTGGTTTGATCTTGGAGCACTCTAACATGGCCTCAGTGAGCGAAGGCATCACATTCTTCATGAGATAGTTCCTCAGAGGAAGAGCGTGAGCTTCCAGCAGATCGTGCTCCTGTCTCTTCACCTCGGACAAATTCTTTTGCTAATCAGAAATAAAACATTTTCATTGACTGTTAGTATTTTACCAGTCATTGTTATCTATCAAAGTACCCAATGTGGCATGGTAATATATCACTACCATCTGTGTATAATACAACACTTACCCACTCCTCATACTGAGCAGCCATCTCGGCCAGTGCAGCTTCATTCCTGCGTTTCTTCTCAGCCGCCTCTGCAGCCACTTTCTGCATCCTCTCTTCCTCTTTCTTTCTGTCCTCCTCTTCCTGCTCCTCTGGACTCAGGCCATAGTTCTTCGGAATCCCCACCATCTCAGTGATTTTCTTGATAACATCTGTGTACTCTGAATCACCTGTGGTGACCTCTGGAGGGGAAAACAAGACACAATTACTGTTAAGTGAACTGTCATGTTAATGTACAGTACCAATCGAAAAGTTTGGCCACGCTTTCTCATTCACTTGAATGGGAAAGGGTGTAAAACTTTTGACTGGTACTATATATTTTCAAACATATTTTAATACAAAAAAACTACACCCTAAACCCAAAAATGATCAAACAATAATTTGGTGGCCCTCCTGCAGTAACAATAAGGACCCCCTAGGGGTCGCGGCCCCCCTGTTAAAGATCTCTGGCCTCAGACATGAGCACATTCATCATAGTCGCATCATATAAACTAACACAGACACAGATAGACCAGCACAAATGTGCTTCTAATAATGACCAAACTCTCACCTTTTCTACAATTTCATTTTCTACATCTGAGGTCATTTTAAATAACCGTTTGTAGTCTAATATGAGCTGTGTCTTTGAAGAAAATACCAATGTGTTCCGGGTGAATCTCAAGCTCATCGAAGTAGTCCAGCAGGGTTTCCTCAGCCGTACTGAGTTGTCTGTATCTTGTCAGGCGAGGGACAAATTCCTCCTGGGTGTAGTGCTTTTCCTCTGCCACACTCTGTGGAAGTCCCAGAACTCTCTTCGTCAGAAAATAATCTGTCGCATTGAGAGCAAAAACATGCTCTGCAAAACATAAAACAAGTAGAATAAGAAAGTGCTTCAGCCAGGATGTTTTGCATTATTACAGGTGTATGTTTGGCAAGTTCTGGGACTAGGATTATTTTACATATGAGTCCTAGTATCATTTTCAGTGCCTGATGTGATGTAAGAATTAAATGGCCTGTCATCAACAACCTGGAGTGATGTTCTTGTTGTACAAAGGTTTTTCGGGCATCAAATCCTGGTTTTCCATATCCTCATCTGAAATATAAAAGCACCACATCCACATTAGTGTAATCATTATTAACAAACATACAGTAATTGAATGAATGGACTTAAACTTACCAGAGAAAATTAGCTTTGCTTGCTCATAAGTCTTGGGGAAGCCATCAAGAACAAATCCTTGGTTTGTGCATGGCTTTGAATTTAGTTTTTTTTGCAAAATGTCAAAAACCAGATGGTCAGCCAGTCGACCTAATGGCCCAACACAGTCTTTTAAAACCTAAAGTGAGGAACTAAAATACTTTCTATGCAACAACAACCCATCAATAATCCAACCACAGATACACCAAACACAAAGGTCTCAATATTATGACCGATTAAAGCACAACTGCCTGACCTAGATTGTTAGGACAACTTAAGCTAAGGTTAAATGAAAACTTAAATCTTTCAGAATGTATAAAAAGCCACAGTTAACACACCATTTCCTTCCCATCACAATGACTAAACATCAGAGCTGTTTCTGGACAGGTTGTGGAGCAGTAACATGTCTCTACCTCACTTTTATCATTATCATAATTATCATTAGCGTAAAAGTGTGAAGTAATCCAAAAGCTGCTTTAGTCAAACATCCAAACCACAACTTAAAATGCCAATAAACCAGAAGATTCAAAGGTTCCTTAACTAACCTCCATTAATTTCCCTACTTGTGTTAAAGAGTTCCAATTCTTTCTGTGCAGCCGCCACTTCCTCTTCACTGACATTCTCAGGGTTCCCTTCATTAACTATCCCCACCTGTAGCATATGACAGGAAACATGACAAATCAACTATGAGTATGTATTTGTAATTAAAATTCAAATTACAACAAAAAAAATGAAGTCTGGTAGGCGAATGCAATCCTTTCATTTATTCCACTGACCAGTTGTGCGATCTTTTCCTCAACGACTTCTTTGATCTTGATGTGGTGTATTTTGTAATGACTGCAGAGCTTCTCTGCAACAGTGGTTTTACCCACAGCAGGAGGTCCAACCAGGCACACTCTGATTGGCTAAGGAAATAAATGGTGGAAAGGAAATCATGGCAGCATTTATCTGGTACCAAAAAAGCTTTAAAATTAAAATCACATTTATTGTGGCACATGTATTAGATATATTTCTTTTTTCATTTGCGCTTTTAATTTTAATTTTAGTTTACCTTGCTTTTGTTGTTACTTTTTTCATGATTATTATTATTAATATCACTGGGTGGATTGTACAGATATGTATATAAAAACAACAAAAACATTGCAATAATATGAGAATTGTACTGGAACGTAATGTACAAATGAGTTGCAAAAGTATCAACAAAAAAAAAAATCTTTCTCCTATCTGTATACAATAAAACAATGAGAACTCTTGCATTGTCTTCCCGTTTAGAGTTGCTGAACAAGTTTTCCATTGTATCAGAGGCTGCCTTAAACTCTTGTATGTAATATCAATTGAGTGTCAAAATTAAATAGTTTTAAACACTCACAAGTAGCTGCCTGGTGTCTCTGTATTCTTCCACAATGCTCGCCATGTTTTCAACCATCCCAGCTTCAGACTTCCAGCGGAGACTGAAGGAGTCTTTTATGATAAAAGCATCCAGGCGGAGGTTGATATTTAGGTACTCCAATTCTTCTGGCTGACTTGAGAGAGGACACATCATATCAACACAGTATGTTTTAGATTAAATATTTACTGGAAAAATATTCAATTATGTGCCATGGAGGGCAGACAACGTTTTCATATAAGCATCTAGAGACACTAAAGCTAGAAACAACTCTGATATGAATAGATGGGTGTGTTGTGTCTTTACCCAGTTGTAAAATGTATATTTGTGACAGGTACCAACTCTCACTTAAAGTCAAAAGACAAAAAACTGAGTCTTGAGCCAGCGCTGTCATCCTAGATCCTAGAATAGTTGTGTCAGATTGAAGATACTTTTACAAGGGCCAAAGCCTAATCCTCCATTTGCAATAATCCTGACCAGATTCGAATTTATTGAAAATAAGAAAAGCAAATGACATACCTTAAAAGCTTTCATGGAGATGGCGTCCTGCTCTGATAATTTGTTAATTGTTCCTGGCCCAAGTGTAGCGCTTATCATCTGAAAGGTTAAGAGTCAGAAAATAATGCAAAAAAAGAATTTATCTTATTTTTTTGTCATTTTGTCTTTGCAGCCCACAGTAGTTCACAATAGAGGGATATGAACACATGGAGAGGGAGAGAAGACATGTAAAAAGGTCCCCATCTGGATTCAATTCAGTGTTGGGTCACCAGACAGACCCACAGTAGTGTTTTACAAAAACCCCGTATCAATTTTCTTAAATGTGTTGCTGCATTCATGTTTATAACAAGGTTACCTTTACAATATCCTCTAAAGTGTTTTTGGAGTCATCGACCGCAAGAACGTACTTTGACTTTGGCTTGAGTTCAATGATGTTTTGGATCACTCTGAAACAGGAAAACAAGTCAGCCCTGCAGTAATTATCTCAAAAACTAAATGACGGCATGTACGTAGGAGTATGTTAAATTAAATCACCCTCCAAGGTCGTATACGTGAATCATGGGGATGTGATTTGTGCCCTGTCCAAAGAGAGGAACTTTTGGAAACTGCATCAACCAAGCCACCTGTTTCAAAATACAAAAAACATTTCACAGTAGATGATATTGCAAATCAGGCATGCAGTGCACACACAGACATACAGTATAGAGATCACATTAAAATCTACCTTGAAAAAGTAGTGAAAGAGGTTCTCTCCCTTTCCGTACTGAATACCAGAGCCTATAACATATCCAGTAAGCTTGTTCTTTTTCTGTAAGATTAGAAAATCACACAGACTCCATAGGGTTTAAAAGGCATTTTTCCAGTTTGTATTTTCATAGTTACATCTATTTTTCCCATTGCTGAAGTTGGGACAAAAATAATTACATTGTGTAACTGCTACCATGCTATTAGAATATTTTTGTGTATGTTGAACTTTTCATCCCAATAATGTACTTACAACTCTACCCAGTTTGAGCACAAGTTTCTCGAGATTATTGTGGTTTTTGAAACTGGGATGCGGCCTTTTTCTTCTGAACTCTTCCTCTGTTAGCATAACATCTGTTTCTTCCTGAAGAGAGAAATTATAATCACATTGGTTGTGTTAAATATAGGACAAGTTTGCCTACGTTTTCATACAGGCTCACCGGATTCTGTGGCTTGGTCATGGCCCAGGTCATCACGCTTGAGACTAAAATGAACATTTTCCGAGACTTGAAGTTCCCCATCTCGTCATGAAGGGCTGTTTGTAAAAGAAGGGGGGGGGGAGTACAAGTATGATAAAGATCATACTTAATCCAGTCCGCTGAATAGTAAACCTACTTAATCCCAATTACCTGTGATTGCCCATGTTGCGTCTTCAATCTGCTGTTGTGTAGCACTTTCTGAGATGTTGTACACCACTACGTCACACTCCAGCAGGTGCCCAAGAAGCTCGTCTCGAGTTGGTGACTACAAAAGAGATCATATACCCAATTACACATACGTCTGTAGTTTAACATTGTCCAGAAATAAACATATATATAAAGTTGTTATAGTCCCTGCGTGCACACACACACAGGTCAAAGTAGCAATGCCTGACTCACCGTGTACTGTTCAAGTAGAAAACTTTGTTTTTCATCTTTAGTGGAAGGAGACACAGTTCCCACAAGTTGGAAAGCAGGTTCACCTCGAGGGGAGGTCTCTTCTGCTTCGACTTCCTCAGAGGTCTCTCCGGCTACGCATGATGTCGATAAAAACTGTTAAGTAGGTCAGAAAAATGCTGTAAAACCAGTGAATGACGAGCCATTTAAAATGTGTAATATACTTAACTCTATCTAACGTTAACGTTAGCCAACGTTACCTTAGCGATGTGTTCGGAAGAATATCTGTCGACGTCGTTGACAAAAATACGTTTCGGACGAGTTCGTTTATTTGTATCCCCCATTTTAGAGGCGAGAATTTTCGGTTGTAAATGCTTTTAGCTTTTTGTAGAAAATATTAACTTAATAACAAAAAATATGTGTGTTAAAGCTCTCACTAACGTAGCAGTCTAGCTAGCTAGCTAGTTATGACTGTTGATTTCTGGCTCCGTTGCTATGGACTCTTTCCGGTTGCTACGGTTCAGCCAATGAAATGCTACGCTGAGAATGCGTAGGGCTGACACGTTACGCACACACTGTTGCAGAATAAAGATCTAACGTCAAGCTCTAGCATTATGCAATGTAAATGTATTTTTGTATTGTCTTTTCTTTTGTTCCTGTTTTGTAATGTATATTTGCATATCTGTGTGTAACTTTGTACATTAACTTTTGTACAATAAAGAATTGAAGAAAAAAAAGATTTATAGTCAACACTAAATATTGCACATTGTAACATTTTAGTTGCCCGTGTATGCCTCATGGGGTAATTTTAGTTTCTCCGTGCTGTTGTTGCATTGATGTAAAGCCAAACAGAGAAGATTGGTGTTACTGTCTTGCCATGTTGCAGTTGATGCTGTAGCCTATGATATAGTGGACTTAAAACATTAAATATGCGTTATTGACCTTATTGCACCATTTAACTAGTGACTAAAGTTATCAAACAAAAAGTAGTGGAGTAGAAGTATAAAGTTGCATAACATGGAAATACTCAAGTAAAGTACCTCAAAATTGTACTTAAGTACAGTACTCAGTTACATTCCACACACACACACACACACACACACACACACACACACACACACACACACACACACACCTGTAGGCCTTTATAGCCCATCATGGACAATGGGGCGCTGACATGGAAACTTTTAAAGCACCCCATATATTTATAGAGCTGACTTTATCTGGGAAACTGCTGGCAGTGTTTGATGGTGTCTGCTCTACACAGGTCTCAGCACTCAGTAAAACACACCCTGTCATTTATTCAAAGCACAGTGATGCTGAAGGGAACTGCTTCATGGATGATTGGTTGTTTATCACCGTGTATAGTAAACCTCTAAATTTGAATTAATCAGTTCTTTTTTTTTTAAATCAATGTGCTCCATTAAGCCAAACTCCTGTAATTTCTGAAATATCATGGGATGCTGAGTCGCATATTCCAAACAAGGGAAGTCAAGGAATTTGAGAAGTCAGGGTATATATGAGAAATGTATCAAAATGCAGCACAACTTAACTTTGGTGAGCAAAATAACTAGATAGTTCTCTTACGAGTTAGTAGAACAAAACAGAGTTAAAAGAGAGTAAATATTGGCCAGAAACACAACTTGAAATGAATGATAATCTTGCTCCATAACTGCTGGATGTGTAAATTGTAAATTAACTATTTACTAACTTGCCATATATTTTAAGGTGATGCCAACATTCATTTGGTGGAAAAGTCATGAAAACAGAATGTTTCAGCTGTCACATTACTAATATCTTCTTTCTGTATAATGATTTACAATTACGAAATAGCTGCTGATGTGTTTGTACCAATAAACATGTCAACCAGCATGCAATTTGTCAAACGCTTTGGAGCCATCAGCTGTTTTAAGCAGGCATGTGGCACATTACGATGACGGCTGTTGGTGCCAAAGACAACACTGCATGTTCATTGTCACAGAGTCTATTTCTGAAAGTTACTCCTCTGAAGTGATGTTTTGGTAATTGTAATCCTCTGGTGTTATGGAAGTGTGCAAAACATGGCAATCAAGGTATCAGTAGTTTTAAACATATTAAAACAATACATCTATTTATTGTATAGTCTGGAAATAGTAACAAATCGAGACTGTGTGAAAGTACAGTAACTTAACTGAGAGTAATCAGCTTGATTTCAGCTAATTTTACTATTTTGACCTCGTGATCACATGTGGAAGAGTTTCTTTTTATTCAAATACCAAAAAAGCCTAATTTCTGATATGTTTGTACAAAGTTGAATTCAAAGGTCTTTCAGCAACAGATCATTCTACTCTATGTCACTATGTGCCATCTTTGCAGGAAATGTGGCATTACATGCACCATGCTTAATTCTCCTGTGCTCTTTCTCTAGCCATTCCTGCTAAAATATGTATTGTAGCATTCTCAATGGTAAACAAACCACTGTCGAACTGCAGGACTTGACAGTTAAAAAGCAATTGTTGCTAACAACTGCTGAAGTGAGTGCATGTGGTGTGTGTGTGTGTGTGTGTTGGAGGAGGTGGGGGGTGAAGTGCAGAGGGGGCAGCTGTCAAGACAGGCAAACCGTGTGCTTCCTACATGCCCTTATAAGGACAAATGTCCCTCAAACCATGACCCATTTAAGACCGATCTACTTTATAAGTCCTGGTGATAAAGATAGGACTGTGCCAAAAAGTGCTTCTTTGACTTAAAGGGAGCTGTTGACAAAACACAGCACCAGTTTCATCCAAAAACTGGATGAAACGGATGTTTCTGACTCCTACTCTCTGCTCAACAATGTGCAGCAGTTGTTCCTTTTACTGAACAAGATAGTTAATATGAGTTGTTGACACATGTACTGTTTGGTTGGTGTAAATCTTATCAACTCAGAATCATGAAACTTTGTCGTTGTTACTTTGTTTTCATTTCTGTGTTATTCACCAGGGAAGGACGAATATTTTGTCTGTGAAACTTCTGATTTGGGATTTGTGGCCTGTAGAAACTTGATTGTTGTCAGTAGTCAGACGTAACTAAGTAAACCTACTCAAATAACGTACTTAAGTACTTTTCTTGATTATTTCCATTTCATATACTTTATACTTTAACTCCACTACAATTTAAAGGAATATATTGTACATGTATTTAACACCTAACATTGCAGGTTACTTTTAGATAAAGATTTTACAACCAAAACATACGATCGGTTTATAAAATATTATGCATTGTAATAGATTGAACACCCAACAGTATATGAAGCAGTTCTAAATGACTTCACCAACCAACTACAATATTAAAGTACCACTTACATATGACATCATAATGAATACTGATCTTTTGATGCTTGAGTTTGATCTTTGCTTACTCACTTTTATTAAAGTACATCTTTTAATGTATTTTTATAGTGTGGTATTGTTACTTTTTACTCCAGTAAATTATCTGAATGCTTCTTCCACCACTGACTGATGTGGCAGAGGGCTCCTAAAGGACTGTGTTTATTCACTATCTCTGCTGCTGTAAAAAAAAAGAAGTATATATATATATATATATAGAAGCTTTACTGTGGCCAGAAGAACAATACTGAGTCAAGATATAACCTAATAACATTAATCCATGTGTCCAACTTCAGGAACAGGATCGTCACATGCCTTTATATTTTAGAGATGTAATCCCAAATCCTACTTTTTTTAAAAAGTATTTTTCTTTCGTTGGAATGATCATTGAGATTTCTTGGTAACGTCATCACTACAGAGCGTACACAGAGCAACTTGTCAACTTATGTTTAGTATTTTTGTCTTTCATTTTGCTTTTCAAAAACAGACAAAAGACAAACTTTTTTTTCTACCTCAGCCTTCTCGATTGTGAGAGATTTGCTGCTTTCTTCATTCAATGGGAAAGTGAATTGAATGTCTACATTTTTGATCATTGTGTCAGTGGATTTTTACATGACCTTATTTACAAGACATAATACACTTTTCAGACTTCACCAGGAAATTCACCCAAAACTGTATGAATAGTTATCAGTTGGCAAAGATGTATGAAATGGACAAGTAGGTTAGTAGCGTCTCCCTTTGAGGTGCATTACACACACGGCTACGAATGGAATATTTCAAAGTGTTAGGGGGTATTTACATTCTTATTGCACTCACAGTGGCCCGATAGGGCTCCAGCATGGGGACATAGGCACTGTGGGGGCAGTGCGAAGTGACGAATAAGGAGCCTGAGCTCTGGCCGCAGTCTGTGGCGACATGCAGCCGTTGGTACCTGTTACACTCCATTTCCCTAAAAGGAGACACTGGAGCCAATCAGAGTTCAGAACCAGCGCTCGTCGCTCCATGCACAGGCCTTCTCAGGGATCTGTCGTCTGCTGGAGGTCTGGGCCCTGGCCTCAGCTCCCACCCTCCTCTTACAATATTGCCTCTCAGCTGTCTGGCATGTTTTTGCCCCCCACCCCCTCCTCCTTCTGCACACATGCCATGACACTGGCAAACTGTCACAGGCAGGTTCCCCCTTAGACGGCTCCTTCACCAGCTTGCTCAGACAAGATCTCAGATTACAATCGCACCCCCCAATCACCCACCTCCCCAGTGCCCTGCTTGAGCTTAGTCATATTAACACATCCTTAGGGACCTGAAGGAAGCTCCACAAAGTACAAGTGTGAAAAAAGATGCTGCTATGTATGAGGAAAGAATCTGAACTCATCTTGTTGATGATATTGCAGTTAAGGGTTGTCACATTAATTTAAAAGGCATACATTTATTCTTAAAGAAAGTAATTTGACACCTAAAATACAATTTAGATACAGCATACTAATGTAAAAACCACATATAGTAGTCTCAAATGTGCATGTTGTGATTTAAGGATATCTTAGAGCTCCTTAATAACACTATCAAACTGTAATGTAACCATTTGTCCAGTCAAGCCTTCATGAAACTTCCCACTAATCCGCACTACTGTCTATTGCCTTTCCTCTCCAAGGCAACATCTCTCCAGTTTGATGGAGTCCCTGACACAGGATCCACTTTACTGAACCATTTTGCTAAGCAGCACTTAATTTGGGCTTGTGTGAACTTCTGAGCCCGCCCACCGGCCCCCCAGCCCCCCAGCCTCAGGACGCTGGGACATATTTAAGGACCCCCTTGCAGCCTCGGCCCTTTGTCCCAGTGGAAACTCCAGTCTTGTGGTTACAACTTGGTGAGTCCCTTTGCAGTCTTCTTTCATTTCAGCCGTTGTTTTTTTGGACCGTAGGGATTAGGAAGGATGAGCAGTTGCTGCCGCTGTAGGACATTTTACTGCCACAACATGGATTTTTTTGTTTATAGTGGTTTTAGTTTCTGAGATCAGAGCTGATAATGGGCTGATTAGGGCAGATGAGGGCTGAATATAAGAGAAGGGAAAGCTGAAAGAAAGAAAAAAAAGAAAATTGGTGGCGTTCAAAGTTCAGAGAGTGTTGCTAAATATGGACAGATCATCCAGATTTACCTCATGGCCTGCACTCTGCAGACTATACGAAAGACTGAGGGATGCAGGGATGGGATGCTTGCTGTGGTGTGGCAGCCATTAAGCTCTAACTCAACTCAGATACAATCTGAGAAACCTATTAGATTCAATCAATACTGATATACTTTTTTGATTAAATAGAGTATATTAAGTTTGACTGTTTAAATATCAAAAAGAACCAAACAACTCAGTATGTTATACAAAATGTATTTTCATGAAAGAGATGAAAACCGTCTGAAGTAGCATATAGCATTGTGGGAAACTAAAAAGTCTTCGCTGAAACCCTAAATAATCAAAGTCGAGTCTGCCTATTTTGGCCAGGGCATTCTTAAAAAAATAGATTATTAATCTAATGGAGGCTTTCCTGGTTAAATGAAAATGAGTAGCAGTCAAGTCATTTTCCTCAATCAATAGTAGCTATTTACATAAATGCAGGTTGGTACACTATGGAAACCCTAAAATAAAAATGACCTCTTAAATTATTTTGCACATAACTTCTTTTTTCTATACTTTTTCTAAAATCTTTAAAAAAAAAGTTTAATACCTTGAAATTAAACAATTATGTATAGCTGCAAGTATAGTGTCAATAATGTTAAATTGATTTTAAGTTGAAGAGATTATTGTACTTGTGCTCTGGTCAGAAGAAGAACCTAATTTATAGCCTCAATGAATGGCATTGATTTGCAAAAGTTTATATAAAATTCAACTATATAGACCTGGTGGATCAGAGTCAGTCTTGAGGGACAACCTCAGAGGAGGAATGTAAGAGTGGGCAGATAAGATAGATGTTTGATTTTCCAGAGATGCTCAGTGGTAATTGCATATTTGGCTCATTTAGAGTTTTGTCAAAGCACAATTTTACTGCTTCATAAGTCTCATTCGCAGTTGAGGCTGAATTCCATGACAATAATACCGAGAATGCAACAACAGCCATTTAAATTGAACTTACTGTACAGATTTTGATTTGAATGAGGAAGCCTGTATGAGAGGGTCGATGCAGGATGCACTTGGGATGCAGGCTGTGTCCAGAGATCCTGGAAGGATCAGAGCACATGGTCTGGCTCCAAACAGAGGAGAGCACTATGTGGCGACAGCTGAGGAGACCAGGCCTCCTCCTGCCACTTGTCAAAAGACACAACGCCTCAGCTGTTAACTGGCCCTGGAATAATGATGAGATACAGAGGACAGGTTGTGGGGGCAAAGGAGGGTGACAGGCGTCCCGAGGCTTTAAATAGACCTATGAGTGTGTGTGTGTGTGTGTGTGTGTGTGTGTGTGTGTGTGTGTGTGTGGGTGGGGGGGGATGTCCTGTTTTGGCTTTTCAGGCAGCTGTGATACTCAGAGAGAGGAGATTAGAGCACTCAGAGGTGTCTTCATACTAAACATAGTGCTACAGTGTTTCTCAGGATTGCATTGTTTTGTTTTTTCATGTTATATAAGAATTAAATGTAAATATTACACTTGATAGGGGTATTATTTCCTGGAAATATTCACCTTGATTAACTGAAACTTTGTTAAGAACCTTTAAGAGAGCGAATAATGTTCAGTGTTTTGATGTAAACATTCCGGTGGATATTAAAAATGTTGTGTTGACGTTTTGCCTGTGTTTCCATCCTCTGTCTTGTACACAAGGCCAGCCCAGAATAGACCAAACATGTGTGACGACGACGAGACCACCGCCCTGGTGTGCGACAACGGCTCTGGCCTGGTCAAGGCTGGGTTTGCTGGTGATGACGCTCCCCGTGCTGTCTTCCCATCCATTGTTGGACGCCCCCGTCACCAGGTAGGAATTCTGAAACATTTTTTGTAGCTTCGTCACAGGCTGTCTCTATGGGTCTGTGTTGTTCCTGAGATTCTGAGATGTGTTTGCTTTGCGTTCTCAGGGTGTGATGGTAGGTATGGGTCAGAAGGACAGCTATGTGGGAGACGAGGCCCAGAGCAAGAGGGGTATCCTGACTCTGAAGTACCCCATCGAGCACGGCATCATCACCAACTGGGACGACATGGAGAAGGTGAAGAAAAACAGCAATATCTTAATATATCTTTATTTATTATTGGAGCCTAGCTCTGAGTCATTTTACTTCTATCCCTAACATAGTCTTCACTGTTCCTGTTTCACAGATCTGGCACCACACCTTCTACAATGAGCTTCGTGTGGCCCCAGAGGAGCACCCCACCCTGCTTACTGAGGCCCCCCTCAATCCCAAGGCCAACAGGGAGAAGATGACCCAGATCATGTTTGAGACCTTCAACGTCCCTGCCATGTATGTGGCTATTCAGGCTGTGCTGTCCCTGTACGCCTCTGGTCGTACCACCGGTGAGTCTCTACCATAAACTCCATGACTATGTAACATTGCAGGTCGATAAAATACACACACTTTATGTGTTGTCTTCTGACAAACTGCTGCTTTTTGTGGACAGGTATTGTGCTGGACTCTGGTGATGGTGTGACCCACAACGTGCCCATCTATGAGGGTTATGCTTTGCCCCACGCCATCATGCGTCTGGATCTGGCCGGTCGCGACCTAACTGACTACCTGATGAAGATCCTGACTGAGCGTGGCTACTCCTTCGTCACCACTGGTAAGAAAAGCACCAGCAGCTAACTGGAAACACAAATTGGATGACTTATAAGATTAAGAAAGGAGTTTCATGTACACTACGTATGTAACATGGCAACATGGCAACAAGTGACAATTACAGGCAGTGGTAGCAGAAGTAGGCCTACTACTAGTAATAATACTACAGTGTAAAATACTCTACTATAAAAGTCCTGCATTCACCATTTTACATAGTAAAAGTGCATAAGTATTGTCAGCAAACATACTAGTACTCTTTGATACCTACACCCTCAAATTTGAGGGCAAGATAGTTAGCTTTTATTTTCTTTAGACATTGATATCTCCACATTGGCTAAACATATTTTTTACCATTCAACCTGCATTTAGGAACGGCCATCTCCCTTTATTCATGTGCAACTTGAAAGATAACCCTTACCAATCTCTTACAATTTTATATTAAGAACATAGGACCCTGGGAACATGGGAATGAACCCCCATAAGCAACTGGTCATAACAGGCCAAGTAAGGCCGTCACAGCATAACCACTTTATATAACTAAGCAAGGGTTGGTTTTATTTCTCATGAATATTAATTCAACGTTTCATTTATAAGGGAAAGAATGCAGTATTCCATATTTTAAGTTTCAGTCTTACTTTAACATTTAGGCTAACATTTGCCACCTTGAGCTAACGTAACTGGTCATACCAAGTATGGCATGGCAGCATGAACCCCAATGTATAGCTCATGAATTTTACGTTTTATTTGTAAGAGAAAGGTGTTGTTTTTTCTTTCAGAGAGCTGTTGTTGTAGATTATACATCATGTGTGATTAATGAACTAAATTGTGATTGATTTTCTCCCTCCAGCTGAGCGTGAGATCGTGCGTGACATCAAGGAGAAGCTGTGCTACGTTGCTCTGGACTTTGAGAATGAGATGGCCACCGCCGCCTCCTCCTCCTCCCTGGAGAAGAGCTACGAGCTGCCCGACGGTCAGGTCATCACCATCGGCAACGAGCGTTTCCGCTGCCCGGAGACCCTGTTCCAGCCCTCCTTCATCGGTGAGTCATAACAGCTGATCACCAACACTCAGCAGCTGTGAACACCACATATTCTGCAAGTCACACTATATCTGATCATGTTTCATATGTGCAGTGAACGCGAATGTACTTCACCTTGCGGCCAAAAGGAGATTTTTTCTTTTTCAAATTAATAATAGTATTTTTTTTTAAACTGAAATTCCACAAAAATAATGTAGCCTATTGCATTTTTGATATTTCAGTGCCCTCTTTAAAATCTCTTTTTAAAACACATTTTTATGGTAACACTTTCTCCTCTCGCCTGCCCAGGTATGGAGTCTGCTGGTATCCATGAGACTGCATACAACAGCATCATGAAGTGCGACATTGACATCCGTAAGGACCTGTACGCCAACAATGTGCTATCTGGTGGAACCACCATGTACCCTGGTATTGCTGACCGTATGCAGAAGGAGATCACCGCCCTGGCCCCAAGCACAATGAAGATCAAGGTGAGCTCTCATCGACGAGCACTGACTGGTTCAATCAGGTTGACAGGAAGTGTCTGGAGCTCAGTATGTTGTTAAATGCTCTTGTACCAACCTGTAGCCTACCTCTTCTCCTCCCTGTAGATCATCGCTCCCCCTGAGAGGAAATACTCCGTCTGGATCGGTGGCTCCATCCTGGCCTCCCTGTCCACCTTCCAGCAGATGTGGATCAGCAAGCAGGAGTACGATGAGGCTGGCCCCTCCATCGTCCATAGGAAGTGCTTCTAAATTTACAAACCAGCACCAAAAAAACAAACCAACCAAACTACACCAGCTTTCCATCCATATCTGTATTTCTACTGTGTCTTTTGCTGTATATACATGTTCTGTTTTAATAAAAATTGTTGATTTTAACAGTAACAGTCTGGAGTGTTGGAGTCTCAATAAAGGCCTACAGGTAGTGCGCATGTCCATGAACATATAAGATGGCAATATGCCTGTTAATTCAGCTCTTAAATGCCTTTAATTAATGTGTGATTTCACTTTTAATAGATGATCTTTCACTTTTCCACTTAAGAAAGAAACTTGTTGTAATTTGCCCTTTGCAAAACCTGATTTAGAAAAAAACACTTTTTAATTATTTTCATTATATATCACAAAAAATTGTCTTTTCCTATTTATGAACATATTTTACCATCAGGTGCTGGAATTAAATAATTTAGATCTGTTTGCAGATTATTCTATGCCCAAAGTGCATAGTGGGAAAAAACAGTTTTCCCCAGATCTGTCCAAACCCGGGGTACATACATACATATCTACTGTATGCATTTTTTGATTAATCTATTCTGGGAATTGTTTTATAAAAGCTACATTTTGGAACATGGAAAAAAAAACGGTGTGGATGGAAGGCCACAATGGAAAGAAAATAGTGTATTTATGGACTTAGGAGGCCTGGTGTGGCTGCTCTTTATGAGTGTTTCACAGCTGAACAAATTACTTTTGCTCTGAGATTTTGATTGGGATTATAATTATCATGGCCAATACTTTACTACAAAAGTTAAAGTCAATTTTAGTTTTAAGTTAAAATTTCATATCTCCCACCTTCCCCATGTGCCCTGAACACAACACTTTCCTTTCATTCCTCCTCACCTGTGCCACAGGTGATATGAATGAGCATTATCAAGCCAGCCTCCTTCATTCACCAGTGATTTTACAAAGTGAGTAAAGGAGATTGCGGTGTTTCAGTATAAGGTTGCTGAACTGCGTACTTTTTAACATCTCTCAGTGAAATTTAAATCATGAAGGTTACAGACAGTAATGTGATTCGGTTTCACCTTCAAGTTATTTATGGGATAACTGTGAAGAGCTCTGAGAAGAAAAAGGAGAGACTGTTCATCGGTGGTACAAAGATCTTCGGTGTTCCACTGGAGATTTTACCCAGGCAATACATTCCTGTGTTTGGACTGGTACCCTGGTGAGTAGTAGTAGGATTAGAAAGTTTCTGATATTAAACTGTAACAGGTCAGAGATGAATCCTTTGTTTGATCATGTTGTATCTCAGCTTTTTGGTGGATGCGTGTTCATTTCTTCTGGAGCGTGCTGGGACTGTAGGCCTGTTCAGAAAACCAGGCTCTCTTCCTCGCATTAAGACCCTCAGGGTGAGATTGTAACCTATTGACCTTTTTACTAATGGAAGTTCTACTGGAGCAATATCACCATCTGGTGGTTTGAGCAAACACTGGTTCTGTATCTAATCTGATGTGGCAATATGTCAATAATGTTGCCCTCGTGTCTGTTTCAGGCCAAGCTGAATAGAGGAGAAGGGTGTCTGTCCGCAACCCTCCCTTACGATGTTGCAACGCTCATCAAACAGTTTTGCAGGGAGCTGCCAGAGCCTTTGTTCCCCCCTGAGCTCCACGCAGCATTGCTCAAAGCCCAGTCACTGTCCAACCTGCAGGACAGAACTTCAGCCCTCCAGCTGCTGTCCTGTTTGCTACCTGCCAGAAACTCCTCCTGTCTGCATTACCTGTTTGACTTCCTCTCCGCAGTCTCCCAGAGGTTTGAGAGAAAAATAATGTGGGGAAAGATTGTCTTTAAAAGCCTAAAGAGATTAAAGTATCCTGTTATTTCACAAGAAAATGGGGAAGAGTCAATTTGGTGTAACAGAAATAGATTTTAGATTTGTCATCCCTGTAATCGTCTTGGTACCCCTTTTGATTTAACGAGAAACCCCTTGATGGGGTAGTTTTGAACCCAGGTTGGGAAGTTGTCTGTGAAGTGATAGCAAGTATAAATGGCTTAAAATGATGGGCTGTTTCCTTTTTTCTTTTTCCCTTTTTTAAAGTGTAAGTTTAATGAGGATGTTGTTCTTTACACAGGATTCCACACATTTTTAATACCAATTTAATTTCTCAAAATGTAATGCACTGCTGTCAGATGCCCCGAAAACTTGATGACCAGCTCCAACCTCGCTATCGTCTTTGCTCCTTGTCTTTTACCGCCTCCCAACAAGGCAGAGATGTCTGAAGGGCGACTGGAACTCAGAGTTCTCGTCCTACGCACGTTCATTGATAAGCCTCACTTATTCGGTAACAAACCAAATAATTCTGTCTTGACACTTTCATTTAGTTAAGGATATATGTTTACGGACTGGATGTCTGCAACGTTTATTTGCTTTAGGTGTGATTCCTAAAGCTGTAATGGACAGTATGGAGTTCCTGATGAATTTCCATTTTCTGAAAGATACAAAGCAAGGACACAGAAAAAGACACGGTTTTAAAGGTAAAACGTATAAAGGATTAGAAAAATGGAATAGTGCCACTAGCTTTGTCTTACCTGAAAGCCTCCTTTCATTTAATTTGCTCAAACACTTGCAGTGACACGGTCTGTGAAGACGATGCCCTGGGTTCAAGCGAGGTCGAAGGTCAAGCCTCCGGCCTCTGAGCAGAGCCAAGAGTTCACCTCAGGAGACAGACCATCACTCAGGAGAAGCCTCGGCCTCGAGACTTTCCCCAATGTCCTGCTGTTTAGGACCTGTATGCCTCATGCAGGTAAACACAATATGAAGAAAAAGGGGCTGTAACAGTTAAAATTTCCCAGTTTTGTACAGAACGTGATATTAAAATTGTCCATAGAACACGATTTCAGTCCTGCAACGACTTTGTTGGACAGCAGCAGCCCCGTTGGCAAAGAAGCATGCAAGACCCTGCAGGAGAGACTAAAAAGGTAAATTATAAAAGCATGTAATTACTTAATTGGCAGTGTTGAACCTGTGTGTGTGTGTGTGATCTGTTAACAATTACTCACTGTTGCAAAAAATATACATATATTTAACTGTACTTACTAGTTTTAGGGATTCTAAAACTGTTGTTGACCCTTTTTCAGTGGCTTCATGTTAAAAACTACAACTTCCCCAAATCTAAAACACGTAAAACTGATCTTTTGATTTGTTTTCAGAGATCTGCGTTTGGTTCATTTCCCGAGGTTCACCAGAGGACAAGATGCACACAGCTCTCCTGTGCTCACTGGTGTCGGGAGACTACAGCTCACACCTAGGAGAAAGTGCTTTTCACTGTAAACTTTTAATAAGAAGTTGTCATGTAGGCTATGCCCCAATTTACTGCAGCATTTAAGGTTATGTCTGATGAACGGATTTATATTTATAAGGTGGTTTAATGTCTTAAATCAGTTCTTAAGTTAAGTTTTAACATTCTACATTTTAATGAATTTATGTATTTGACTATTTATTTCACACCAAGAATGCGTTCACCATACTTTATATCAAGTGAATAAATTTATTTTTTCAAAAGAAATCTCTTTACCTGCAGATGGATGGATGCAAACTAAAGATTCAAACTCAAAATGCCTGGAATCTTTTAATGGGCTGTGAAGGTTTAAGAAACCAAAAAAATACATGTGAAAACAAATATAAAAAATAAAAAAAATTGGATAAGCCAAAAAAAGGCTAGTTTGTAGCCTGATTTCTCTTAATTTAGCCTAATCACAATGCATGCTGGTGAATCATTTATCACACTAACCACATAAACGGATAGTTGCAGATGATAATGGTGAAGATGAGCTTGCTTTCTTCTCAGAAATGTATTAAAAATAACATGTTTTGATGATATATTATGATCCCAGCAGCAGAGACTTTCCTTGTGGCTCCTCTCGGTTCAGTTTTAGTGGGCCAATAATTGCCATAATGTAACAGCCAATGAGAAGAGAGGAATTTTGGTATCTTAGCAACTGCATCTGAACCGTGAAGTGAGGCGGATCGCATCATCCTGCAAGGTTGTGTAATGGGCACTTCTGCTGACAGTGGAAATGGACCTAGTTTTTTTTCTTCAAAATAAAGTGCAAGAAAATGAACCGGGGAAAGGAAAACGTTTATAGGCCAATTATTTTAGAACAAACAAGCATCCAAATCCGAATGTATGCTAAATCAACTTAATAGGAATTAATGTCGGCGAAAATTGGCGAGAAACATTTTGAAATCACTTTTTTTTTATCGTGTTTGTAAAGCAAGCTTTTATTCTGGAGACCGGAAAACCACGATTTTCTTCTGGCCAGCTTGATAGAGGTCTCGCGCAGTACGCAGGTCCAACCATCAGCAACACGGTAAGGTAAGAATAGCTACACAAAAAATCCTGTTTTGGTCATTTGTGATGTTATCTCGCAATAAAAGTATACAGGTCTTATAATAAATGTAATTAAATACAATTTTATTATAATTGATGGTGTTTTATCCGTTTAATAGACATATAGGCTATTTATAGACCATTTAATCGGCCTTGGCTCTGTTTTCAGAGTGAGTGGCGCACCTTTCATTTACAGACAATGTATAGCGTTGTACGGTTTCTACACAACATAACATGAAAGCATCACACTTTCCATATTATGGCAACTAGCTAATTAACCATGTCACGTGTCTAACAGAAACTGCAGCTGTGTTTGCACATGATTACTGTCATCTTTTGTACGGTAGGCTGTTTTTCTTCAGCAGATGACAGAAATGGGCTCGGCGGTTCGGTTATCGTTGCTCGGCTTCCTCCTGTGCCTGCATGTCGGCAGAGCTCCAGCCCGCAGCCCCCGCACGGCGGACCAGGTGTCTGAGGCCGACATCCAGCGGCTCCTGCACGGCGTCATGGAGCAGCTGGGCATCGCTCGGCCCAGGGTGGAGTATCCCGCACATCAGGCCACAAACATTGTCGGGCCTCAGAGCATACAGGGTATGTTGGGTGCTTTTAGAGTGCTTTTTGTTGTTGGTGGTGAAACCCAGAAAAATAGCCTATTCTATAGCAGAAATGATAAGGGAGACGTGCAGATGGGGGTGCAAGTTGCACCCCCATCTACTATCCACGTCTCCCTTATGCAAGTGCTTGTCAAATACATGAGGGTGTAGCTTATATGTTTATTTTAAAATAACGTTGGGCTACTTTATAGTATTTGTCTTATATCATCTGTCTTAATTCCCTATTATTTTTTGTTTTGTCCATTTTTTCTCCTTTCCCTCATTCTGATAAAACAACCCAAACAGTAGCCTAATATAAAAATAACACTAACCCATTGCTTTGGGTTTGATTGTGAGCCATGATTGATTTTCTAACATAAAATGGACACAAAATTAGGTCAGACTGTGATATATTCTCTCTGTTTGTTCCACTGTATCATCTGCCTTAATTCTTTTACTTTTTCACTTATTTTTTTTATTTTGAAACAAGGAGTGTCAGGAGAGCAGCGTACACAAATTATATTTTATATTGTTTTATCCGACTAACACTCCAAAAGTCAATGATATTCAATTCACTATCACACACGACAACGAAAAACATCTAATCCTCAGGTTTGACAAGGTGAAACCAGAGAAATGTTTTTTTGCATTTCTGCTTTAAAAATGACTGAAACAATAAATCGATTATCAAAATAGTTGCAGATTAATTTATCATTTATTGAGACCCATCCAAATGCGTAATGCAAGTAATCTCATTGATCATTTCTCAGGGGTTATATATGCTGCCAAAAATGCTATAGATACATTGATGTCTATACTAGTGTTCTGAAGCTTTGGTAGTGCTGTTGTTTTTGTAGTGGTTGTAATGCTTGTTTATCTCCACAAGGTGGTGCTCACGAGGGGCTGCAGCACCTCGGCCCCTTTGGCAACATCCCCAACATTGTGGCCGAGCTGACCGGCGACAACGTTCCCAAAGACTTCAGTGAAGATCACGGGTACCCAGACCCTCCGAACCCCTGTCCCCTGGGAAAGACCGGTAGAAAATCTTGTTCATTATTGATTCTCATACTAATGTCTCAGGATAAACTTTAGGGCAAATTTTGCTGTTAATACTACAGTACTGATTCTTTTTGTTCTTTATTGAATTCGTTTGCTGTTTTTGGCCATTCATTTCTGTGCCTCATCACATTCACAGCAGCAGACGGCTGTTTGGAAAACGCTCCGGACACAGCCGAGTTCAGCAGAGAGTTTCAAAAACACCAGCACCTATTTGACCCAGAGCACGACTACCCGGCCCTGGCGAAGTGGGTGAGTACAGAGTAGGACTGTAACTAATTTTTTTTTTTTTCATCATGGATCAATCAAATGGTGAAATGTGCTCCTTAGTTCCCAGAGTTTCAGATAGCTCATTTACTCCAAACAACAGTCCAAAGATAGTCAAATTAACAGAAAAAACAGCAAATATTGATGAAACGAGTGATTAATTATCAGAAAAATAATACCATGCACAAATACCTCATTACCACTGAGTTCTCCAGTTTTTCACCTGCAAATCAAGTATGCCTGCTTTTACATTAACTTTAAACACAATATCAGGTGCACATGTGAACCAGGTGAAACATACTCAGAGGTTGGGTCCACATTAATATTCCTTTTACATTCATTTGGGACATGCTTTTGTTCAAAGCAACTTGGCATACATTTCTTAGAAATAAGAGCTACATGTCACCAAAGAATGGAAGTGCAACCCTCTCAGGAAAACTAAGAGAGGGTGTTCTTTGCCATTTACAAGATCAAACAAAACTTGTTTGTAATTTGCATGGATTCATTCCTCTATCTTGGTCTGGTCTGAAGAAAATACCTCTTTAAGTGTCTGTATTCCTTGAGTAGGGATTCAGGCAATTTGTTGACTGTAAGTTAGGAACAAAGGGACTGGCTGTATAACAACGGATACATGATTGAGTGTCTGTTTCCTTTCAGAACAAGGAGCTTTTGTACCAAAAACTGAAGGGAGGACCGAAAAGAAGAAAAAGGGTATCGTGTTTGTTGTCTTCTCTCTTTTGTATTATTGTCTGAGAAACCACATCAGCAGCACTGAACTCTGTCCCTGAAGGGAGCGATGTACTCTTAAACTCACTGCTTTAGATGTCAAGTGATATTTTCTGCTACAAGCTAAGAATCTCACTCTGAAGTTTTTATGTTTACAGTGTGTATAGTAATACATTTCACTGACTCTCTGCAGAGTGTCAACCCATATCTAATGGGCCAGCGGCTGGACAATGTGGTCGCCAAAAAATCTGTTCCTCACTTCTCTGAGGAAGAGGAGGAAGAGGCACCGATCGTCTCTGCTGCCAGCAAATCCACCACCTAAACTCCTGCGCCTGCAACACTCTCAGATATGAGTTTGTAACGCTACATATTTAAGCATTTTGGGTAATAAGCGTTAGATTTGTGACTTCAGTGCAAGTACTGTGAAATATGGAATAGTAGGCAGATATAATTAAGCATCTTGAAAGTAGTTCATGTTTTTTATTGTATTGTAATCATATTAATTAGCCCAGATCTTGTTACTAATTAGGCACAACATACTGTATATCTGTCTTACAACTGGTGCTCTTATTTTAAACGTACACCTGCCTTTATTAAAGCATTAGGATCCGAGCATTTGGTCTACAGAAACAACATTTTAGGGCTTTTTCTGACTCATGACAGAGAAAATGCAAAAACTCATCAGAAAATCGAAGCTCAAAGTAGATTGGACTTTGTGTTAAGATTTCTTTTGACAGCTGCTGTTTTCAAAGGTCAAGAACGAACCGTAGTGCTCAAAAAGCCAACTGTTATTACTCTGCAATTTGATTGTAAGCCAAACATCAGTTATAGTGTTAAGTATCTGATTAGAATTTTCAAGATCTTGGCTATTTATAGGGAGAGATGCAATTCAACTATTACCCAAAATGCTAAAATACAATGTGTGGCAGTGTACAGTATATCTACAACTGTATTATAAGAAGTTGTATAAAGATTTGTTGATTTGGAGAAATGTCGAATGAGAGTTATTATTCATGACTGTACAGAAATCCATTTCCACACACTGAAGTTTAAGTTTTCGGTCTTGATATAACCAGTTAATCACTTCCGTGTCTTCAGAAGCAAAGATTCAATACAGATCACATTCTTGGAAGTTAATTGTAAACTGTAGCAGCTTTGCTTTGTCATGTAAGGGATGATTGTGAACTGTGTCACTGTAAAAATTGTAGCTCTTATTTAGATCCATATCTATTGTCTTCTCCATACTGCAGCAATGAGTCTCTACAGGCATCACTGAATCTGTGTCAATTCATCTTGCCAAAAAATGTTTGTTTTTGTTCTGTAAAGTCAAATAAATGATGTTTCTGCATTGACACGTTTGGAGTTGGATTTTTTCTTTCTTCCTTTCAGACAGATAGTGAGGATCAGGGTTTGGGGGCGTGTTCTGCTGAAGCTCAAAACAGTTTAGAAAACCGCTCAGTGTGCCTTTCATAAAGCCACTACAGAGGAGGAAAGACGAAGAAGAAACACATGCTGTAAACTGTCTGACTGGATAACGTTTTCTCGTGAGGAGCCTAAATAAACAACAGGTAACTCAATTTAGTAACTGCTGATTTTATTTGTTTATGTGCGCTCCTCAATTATATGTTTTCTTGTTTATTTGGTGCGTAATGCGCGCGTAAAAGCAGTGCTTAAAACCCTCTCAAATAAATGCGTAAAATTCTCTCTACCAATGACTGACTTTTGTTTTTTTTCTCTTTCAGCTTCAATGATGAAGACACAATCAGTGCTGATCTCTGCAGCAGTTTTGGCACTGCTGCTCTGCCCGCTTAGGAGCACAGATGCTGCCACCTTTCAAGGCGCGTTCCCACACCCAAACAAATACAACCCAAACGAATCGGATAGATGTCAACAACCCCCCCTCAGTGGACTAATTTCCCGCGGGATGGGGTCTGTAACCCCAACAGAAGAAGTGCTAGAGTCCAGTCAGGAGGCGCTGCACGTCACGGAGCGTCGCTACCTGAGGCTGGACTGGTGTAAGACGCAGCCGCTCAAGCAGACCATCCAAGAGGAAGGCTGCCTGAGCCGCACCATCCTCAACCGGTTTTGCTACGGACAATGCAACTCCTTTTACATCCCGAGGCACAATTACCAGGACGGAGACGCCTTTCAGTCTTGCTCTGCCTGCAAACCCAAAACCTTCAGCACCATCACTTACACCCTCTTCTGCCCGGGTCAGATACCCAGTACCAGGAAGAAACGGATCCAGCGTGTAAAGCAGTGCCGCTGCACAACAATAGATAAGGATTAGACGCAAACTGACACATCCAGGTTGATAATAGCCTATCCGCTTCCATAGGAGGAAAAGTGCTGCATTGCAAAAAAACAAACGGAAAGCGTATTTTGTTTAAAGGACACATGAGAATAAAGTGGAAATAGGAAGGTGAGGAACTTACCTGAGCTCTTTTTAATCATTAATGGAGAGAAAGATGACACTTTGAGCTGCAATTATTAATCCATCACCTGTCCGAATATCTTGTCAATTATCAGTCATTGCTTCCACAAAGTTAATTTTTTTTGTGTGTTAACAGATGTGGAGGATTTTAGATACAGGGACTTTCCCAGCGTTCAGGGTTTAGTTAAGTGAACTGATGATCTAAAAAATAAAAGTGTTTAAGCTTAAGGTAGGTTTGTTTGTTGCAGACATGCAGGCTAATGGATCATCAGAATACAAGTGTAAGGACACTTCTTCAAATGACTGGGATGGTTGAATTTTTCCCACTGTGTGGGATGTAAAACTGATCAGGATGTAGATTTCTTTTTTTATTACAACCTGCACTGCTAAAGGCCACTTCATTTTATGACTGTGTATAATATGTGCATCATGTATTGTAAATTTGCTTGTGAATAAAACAAGCTATACAATCACACTTTCTGATCAATAATTTTATTTGTAGAAAACAATGTTCTAGGAGGATTAAAGAAGTAGAAATCAATGCAAATAATTTGCCTAGGAAGTTCAATATAAGAATATAAGTTTAAGTTTATAATATGAAATTCTAAATATTGCACATTTATTACATTTTTAGATAGCAAATTATATAAAAAGTCAGTGAATAATAAATGCAAGTTCTACATTGTCAAGTAAAAGTAATATTTTTTTTAATCTGTAGAGTTAATCTTGTGTTAACTAATAAACAATTGGTTTGGTATCGTTGTCCACATCTAGTGGGATGAACACGATGTATCGGTGTTGTATACCTCCTTTCGTAAGTCTCTATGTTGAAGACATGTTGGCTTCTTTCTGACGCAGTCTCTCTTTCTGTTGGGAGTAAATCATGATCAGTGTTATCGATCACTGCACATTTAGGGGACACAATTCAGTCAAAGCAGACGACAAAAGAGCCTTTTATAATATAAAGTGTTTTGTAATAAGTGCTGTCTGTTTTGGGTAATACTTTCTATGGAGACATAGAAAAAGAGCAGAGTATATGTGTGTGAATGTGCATGTATTTATCTGCATTACATGTTCAAGACATGGTTTAGAAAATGTGTGTTTTTGGAGGAAAATCTCTTTGCCTCTTCAGTATATGGACTCTACTGTACTGAATCCTGTCTTACCAGGCTGTTAGGGTTGATCTTTCTGGTCTCTACCTTCTTCTCCGCTGTGATTCTCTTCACTGACAGCTGAGCCTCTTTTAATCTGCAGAAACAATGTGTCAAGTTCTTTGGCATGTGTATGAAAAGTTAAGTTCTTTACAGTATAAAATCAATGTATGAGCCAGAAAATTTGTCCAAGTGCAGGTATACTTAAACCATTTAGTGGAAGACATTTTTTAAGACAAATAAATAAATGCTACATAAAATAAGGCCAGTGTCAATACAAGTTCAGTCAAATCAAAAAAGAAACAAGACATACTCAATAAAAATCCAGCTTTTTACATACAGTGGTGGTTCTAGAGATGCACAGGGTTATCTGATACCTCTCGTTAGAGATGGTCTTGTTCTCCCTCTTCCACCTGGCCTTGAAGTCGGCACAAAACTCAAACCAGAGCATCAAGAGATGACCGGGGGTCACCTCCTTCTCTCCCGATTTGGGCTTCAGTCCAAAGTACAGAACCAAGTCCTGAAAACTGAACAGCAAGTTTAAAAAAAAGAGAGAGAAAGCAGATAAAAAAACACAATAAACCAAGATGTAGGTGTAATTTGCTTCTCATCTTTAATCAGATGGTTTCAGTTGAACATTATGTTGCTATAGCAATCACTACTGTCAGAGTTCCACAGCAGTTTAACGGTAGATGCAAGATCACACCCGATACAGGTATACGGTTATTTGAACCCTGCTAAAACGCGAATGGTACCATCTGTCATTTCAGCCGGAGACTGTAATGGAGTATAGCGGCACCTTCTACCATGAAAAAAAACAGAAAAGACTTCTAAACCAAAAACTACACAACTGGATATCCAGCAGGAATGTATTTGGATATTGAGGAGAAATTAATAACATCAACCACCAAAATTACAGGTTTCCCTGATGTTCCAAGAGGAATGTGATCCAAAATTTGCGAATTGGAATTAACAACATTGGAAACAAAGATTACAGGTTTTGACGCCTGCAGTTCGCCTGTGTTGACATCCTATTCATAGATGCTACCTGCTTTGGTTTGTCAAATCTGGACAAAATATTTTTTCTTCTGAGCGTAGAAACATTTTTGTAGCTGCTGATATTTGTGACACGAAATTGAACCACCAAATTCAGATAATGGCCAGTTTGATGCACACAAAGTGAAAACAATTTAAATCTCCAACCTTTTTTGTACAGTCATCAACTGATAGGAAGCTTGTGCGTGTTCTTTTCTTGCTGCAAAGAAACAGACAAGAAAACGGTTTAGTTATAGCCAGACTCTCCTCCAAAAAACAGTTAATACCATTTGGTCTCTTTGAAAGCAAAATAGATCATTTGGCGATGTTTCACTGTTATTTTAGACCAATTTATAAAATATTTTGTGAATAAAAACACATTAAAACTTAGTTTCTTTGTTTGCTACAATTGTGATGCTCGTCTTAAACATCTAATAACATGTTTTATTTTACACCTACTGCATTTTAGAGGAAAAATATGTTCTGGATGACAAGTAAAGGCTTGAAAAAATGACAGAAATCCTGTCAGAAAGATGCATACAGTCCAGTTGGGCTATAATGGTTTTACAGTGACACTTTTTCACATTTTGTCATGTTGCAGCCTTATGCTAAAATCATTTAAATAAAATTGCCCTCTCATCAATCTACACTCAACATAAGAGAATGAAGAAAGTGAAGGTCTGAATACGTTCTAAATGGACACATGATACAAGGGACAAAAGATCTGACATAAGTCCAGCGTCTGCTGGTTGGAGCCCATTCTCTTTAGTCACTTTACTTTGAAGCTTTGATGTGTCACTTTTCATCACGGGAAGAAAATGTGGTGATATTTGAAACAAGCATTTAAAATATAATGCATCTGTGCCATTTCAAATACTGGGAACAGGAAGCTTTGTTACGCAGGACCTCTAGTGATTCATCTTGAGATGGGTCAAAAATAAATATCTTACAACATTGGTTAGTTGGATGAATATTTCCCAGTTGCCGGTGTGTCTCTCAGGCAGGAGTCTCTCAGTCATTGCCAAATCTGTCTGATCCCTATCTGAGTGTCTAGCCTTTACTCTGAATCCCTCCTATCTGCTTTAAGAACATACACAGATACCAAAGACACTCTTTAGGACGAAGGGCAAAGAGATTTAGGTCAGTGACTGACTGTTAGAGACAATGGAATAGTTTAAATGGGGCATACGGAGGAAATACATGGGGGGAGATTTGACAGGTTCCTAAACTAGACTATTAGACTATTTGCATTGTATATTTAAATATAAAATGACTGTAGCTTCAGTATCTTTGAGCATTAAAATGGTATCAGAATCAGAAAAGGGTTTATTGCCAAAGTAAGTTACACTTATGAGGAATTCCCCTTGGTGGTTTGTGCATACACAAACAAACAAACACATTGAACATCAATATGAAACAAACAATAAATACGGAAACAAATATATAGGAAATAGTTGTTTAACACAAGAAAGAGGAGGTTGAAGAAGAACTACATCTCCGGAAAGTAATCGACTTTATTGATTGTATATATAATTGTATGATTGTATATAAAATAATGCTGGTCCTAAATCCAACCATAGTCGTGTGTCAGTATAGACATGTTTGTTTTATTTTTAAAAGTGACACTCGGGTTTGCAGCTGCACAATATACAACCACAACTACTCACCGCTGAGAACAAAAGCCTCCATCTTGTCCTTAAACGGCTGCAGGTTTTTTCCAGGAGAATCAGAGCAAACCTTCTGTACATCTTTTTCGCATCCTGATAATGAAAAAGAAACAAGAAAACAGTTCAGGAAAAGGGGGAAAATACACTTAACCTTTCTTTTTATGTTTCCTAAATTTGGTTTCAGAAAAGGCAAAGCGTAGCTGTGGAGGAAAGAAAAACCATTGTATGCGTTACTGTTGTTGAGTTTAGCTTTCTTTGGGCATAATGCTTTTTCCCTTTTGCAGTTCTAAGTTCTGATTTTGTTTGCTTCAATGTCCCCACCAGTGACCACAACAGTGTGTTTATTTGGGAAATGGAACTCTCTTATGCTAATATTTAAATTTTAAATTTCATAAATCAATTGCTTTTTTGTTGCAGCTTTAATCCATAACTACAGGGTGATGGATGGACAGAGAGAGGAGAGATAGTTCTGGGTTGCAGCGCTGTGGAGATATGCCTGGCAATGTGAGACTAGTTTTCAGTTAAACTAGCTCCACCTGTGCCCCAGCAGGAGGTTATCTGCACAGCTTCCTCTTTAGATATGTCTTGTTCAGATGTACCCAGAGATGGCGACTGCAAACTCTCTCTCTCTCTCTCTCTCTCTCTCTCTCTCTCTCTCTCTCTCTCTCTTCCTCTGCCAGTCTGTGGCTCCATGTTGCTCTGCATCCAATCAGTGGATCAGAGGAGCCAGTCTGCGGAGCCAGTCATAATAGAGGCTGCAGAGGGAGCTGAGCCCCTGCACCCCACCCCACCACCACCACCACCCTGACGCTCGATCAACATCTCCCAGATAAGATTACAAAAGAATACTGTTTTCATTCTGGATTTGTGTAAACTTTGGAGGCGGGTATCTCTCTCTCCTTTCTTTCTTTCTTTTGTCTGCCTTTTGTGTTCGACAGAAGTTTGCTTATTCCAGACCGAAGAGGGTTATAGACCCTCACATAAACAGAGCCGGCTGATGAGGAGTGTGGTGCTTTCAGATGTGAGACTGAAGCAGTGATTTGGTTTCATAGTGAGAAGATTTTACGGTTTTGATAATTATATGTTTACTTCAGTCACCTCCTAAATCACAGCAATGGCCAAACACAGGCTACACTATGTTAGAGTAAGCAGAACGTCTCCAAGAAGGAAACATTCAAATAGCATAAATGTGCCCAGACACTTCCTTCACAAATGTAAAAATAAAGAAAGCTATTTCCATATTTGGTCACAATATGGACACAATAGGAAAAGTAGGTGCATCACCAAAGTTAGTAGGATTCATCCTCTGGGGATCGTGAATGTCTTTTGTATGTATTTCTGCACAATATTTCATGATAATCCATCTGATAGTTGTTGAGATATTTAGATCTGGACCAAACAACTGACAGACCTTATCTTAACATTTCCATGCATAGAGCCATGGCTTATTAATCAATCAATAACTATTGACAACAAGGGATTATTGACTAGCCTATAAATCTAGACGCACCCTAGCGGCAGCAAATGTAATGTGGGTCTGGCTTGTCAGGCTAATTATTGACAGTAAACAGGGAAGTTTCTGAAAAAATGTACTGCTGGTCAACTTTTGAATGTTTTTTTTTATAATGCTGTGTGAGCAGCATGACAAAATTCTACTGACCTCCATTGTATTTGGGCTGGAGGACGAAATCTCAAAACCTGGACAAATAAAGCTAAATCTGCATGTCTAGATACATGTGAGTGAGTAAACATGTTTTCTCTAGTAATTTGGATTAACCTTTACAGTGAATAAGCCCTTTTTAACACAATATAGTCTTTGGATCATTTCCTTAAACAGTCAACATGGATGACTGAAGGGAAACTAATCTCCCTGTAGCTTTGTTGGGAAACATTTCATACCAACCAAACAGAAAACACAGGGAGAGTGAAAAACGACAGAAACCAGGCATGAGGGCGGTTCAAACAGGCAGAACAAAAGGAAACCTGCGGCGGGCGATCCAGATTGCACGGCGGTTTGGGTAAACAGGCCAACAAGACAAAGTTGTGTTGAAAGGTAAAGAAAGCTATCTTCGGCACACATCTGGGGGCCACACTGGAGCCCAGGTGATACAGCCGAGCAGGTTAAGGATCTGTGCATCTCTGTAGAGGCCCGTGCAAAGATGCTCTAGATACTGAAGGTCTGGAGATTACATAAGTGGAAAGCTATGGTCTCCCTGCGCCGGCGACAGGGGCACAAAGGCACAACGATGGGAGATCTGATGGGCAGGAGGATTAGAAGCTGGATCTGAAAGGCGCCAGGCCTGTATCAGCAGAAAGACTCCTGCTAGTCTCTGAATACACGCACAGTGAAATGCAAAAAAAAAACACATGCTACTGTATACATAGGGATACAACAATGCAATCGTACACATGTAAGAGTAAGCATTGTCCTCAACATGACTTTAACTGCCTGGCATGCTGAATGGCGTCATAAGGGCACACTTAGAGATAGAAGAGAACAGGCTAGAAGGATAAGAAAGACGAGAGTATTTGGTAAAAGAAGCAGGCCTTTCGCCCTAAGTATAAACAGTTACTCAATAGCTGGGGCTCGTGATGGGAAACCAGGGTGGTGAGTTGTGGGGGGTGGGGGGGATGTCTGAGGAAAAATGATGCCAGACTGAGCCGAGGTTTGGTCTGTGGGAACCTCTCGAAATCAGAGTGATAGAGTTACACAGCCTGGCTGAGGTTTTCAAACAAAAACACACAACAAAATGACCACAAGGCGAGACTATTCCGGTCACCCTGTCACATGGACTCTGAAGCTCAAAGTAAAGCTAATGTCTTGTGGATTACCATCTTATATTATGAACTGAGTGGAGGAGGAGAATAAGAGGATTGGCATTCATTACTCCAGAGGGTTATTTTTGCAAGAGAGGGAGCTGGAATAGATAAAGGTTGCACTGGTGACGTTGCATACTTGTCAGATCTCGTCCGAGCTGTCTCAGGTCTCTGTTGAGGTCATCAAACTTGACCTGTGCAGCCAGGAAGACGTCCTGAGGTTCAGGAAGTGGGAAGATACTCTTATCTGTGCCGGCGTGCTGGTGGAATACAATTAAAACACAGCAATAAAATCAGGAACTGGAAAGAAATGAACTGTATCTTTGGATGCAGGAAACACTAGAAATTTTAGTTTTGACACTACTGTGTCTTCATCAGAGTAAAAATGGGAAAATATATATATATATATGTATGCATATATATATTTATATATATATATATATATATATATATATATATATATATATATATATATATTTTTTTTTTTTTTTTTTTTTTTTTTTTCTCATATGTTGCAGTAAATCACACCTGTGGAGACTGAAGAGAGGAGAGGAGAAGCCAGGAGGAGACTGGAGAGTAAGAGGAGCAGAGAAGAGGACAGGAGGAGACTGGAGAGTAAGAGGAGCAGAGAAGAGGACAGGAGGAGACTGGACAGAAGTAGGGCAATCAAAAGGTGGTGAGAGTATGAGAATAGATACTATTTTGTAAATATGTTTTCTGTCATGGGTGTGGCTATGGCAATTAAAGTTCGAGCATATTGTTTGCAAACTGCAATTGATTAATTAATTAAAAACAAAGTAGTTGATATGCTGTGTTGTTTTTGTTGTTTAGTAGCAGTAATATGCAGTTATTAGCCATGCCCACTGTATTTTTTGTTGGTTTTCATGAGACCCCCCTTGAAATGACCAGGACCCCTCATTGCCCCACCAATCAAAATTGTCTGGAGCCGCCACTGACTATATATATATAGTCAACCTAGAAAAGGTGTGGATAATTGTTTTAACTAATACCTTATCCACATTGTGCAGGTAGTACGACACCATGTAGTCCACCAGGCTGATACGATTGTCCTGAGAAGAAAAGCATCGAAACTGCATCAGTAAAAAGTAGGACCTTAGTGAGCAGGTTGGTAGATCACAGAGCCTTCATTTAAACCATTTCATAAAATGTATTATCTCTTTAAAGATAATTTAAAGCATGATATTTCAGACTGCATGAATGGTGTAAATGGGATGAGTCAGACAGATTTGATATGTTTTTAAGTGAGAAAACAAAACAAGTTTCTCTGAGTTGATAAAAAAATATGAATGAACCTGAACCTTAATTAATATACATATTTTAATTAGGGCTGTCAAAATAACGCAGATTAATCCATTCATGACCCGGAGCCGTTCTAGCCACCATTCGACTGTAATATGAAGGAGGGAGAAGAGAATGTGCTGCCTGGATCATACCGAAATCTGGTGCCACTGATATGTCTGCACTTCCCTATAGGCAACACAAACACCGCTGCATGTGACGCTAGTTAACACTATACTCGACAGCAGCTAACGTTAGCCTACCGCTAGCTAGTAGCTGGATTAAACACGGTGACAGCTAACGCTAAACGGTGTAAAGTTTGACTGTGTTTTACTGTAGAGGATTCAACACCGGTATGTAACAATCTGCAGCTGCCGTTGGAGAAACAACACAGACGGTGCGTTCAATGAAACTGGTAAACTACAGTCTCGTGGTGCATTTGAAGTTATTGTAAATGTCCTTTTCCCATCTGGTGTTTGTTTTTGTCATTCAACAGCAATTTACTAGTAAAATAAGTTATTGTTATAGTTATTACATTATTATTATTAAATCATTTAATTTTGACCATATGGCCTTAGCAATAAACAAGCCGTTCTTTAATGTCACCGACTGTTGTTTAGAACCCTTTTTTTTCTTTTCTTTTTTTACTTTCTTAAAAAGTATCGGTTCAGGCACCGTTAATTATGTATGCGATTAATTTCGATTAATTAATCACAGACTATGTAATTAATTAGATTAATTTTTTTAATCGATTGACAGCCCTAATTTTAATACAAAGTTCTTTTAACAACGGCCGAATCCCTGACTTCATTGAGTTCTGAAACCAAACTTAGCTCCATACAGCGCAAGACTTTTGCTTGCTCAAGGAATATAGGTGGAGATAAAGTGGCCTCTAATGGAGCCACTACAGTTATGCAGGTCTTACCTTGCTCTTGACATCCTTCAGTTTGGGTAGAATCTCCAGGCCAAAGCCATCGGCCTGACCTCTGGTCCTGTTGCCTCCGTTCATGTAGTTCCCCAGAGCCAACACCAGTCCCATCACCTCCGTCACACCGTCGCTCTCCAGCAGAGCCTCAAAACAGGAAACACACACGGGATCAACTACAGACAGCTGGCACCATGCTCAGGATGATCCAATTGTGCAAGAAAACACAAAAGAAATCCTGTTATATTTGCACCTAAAATACACTGAACATCTTATCATTGAACTAAAGGGAGTCAGACATGTAGGTGCTACTTAAAGAGAAATGATCAGTGAAATGCATGTAAACATCTTGAACACTTGTTAGGATATTTTGTATATTGGGTGGGAAATGGAGATAATTGTAAAAGGTATATATGTCAGTGAACTGATATATAATGAGAAGAAAGGTTACATGTAGCAGGTGCTTTTGTTCCTACCTTACAGACAGATGAAATTGTGTTGAGCTTGTGTTGGATGGACGCGATCCCATCGATGAAGGCCGACTGGAAGATGATGCAGTGAGCTCTGCCTGCAAAGTCTGGGATCTGAGACAGCTCATACAGGAACCTGCACAACCACACACACACACAAGCGTACACACAATCAATTACTGGTGCAGTCTCTGAACATTTTTTTGCAGGTGAGATACTGACTGTTCAGGTTTGTCCAGCAGTTTAACTTCCTCTTCCTCTGACGTCTCGTAGTGTTTCTTGATTCTCTCCAGTTCCTCTGGCTGCGCTCTCTGACACATTGACAATTAAATATAAATTAAGGGGTTCATAATCGTACACTTGCACTCGCCGTAAAGTGTGCTGTAATACCTACATTTTCATACAGTGCTTCAATTGTCTCCACGTCCACCACAGAGTGATCCACTGCCAGGACAGCTAGAAGAGAGAATGTAAAAACAAAAGCACAGATTTCAATGTAATTGAAGATACAGCAGTTAATAGGACACTATGAAAATATACAGAAAAGAACAAAAAAAAAAAGGAAAATTAAAGAGGCCAAACGGAGACCCGCAGTTCTCCAGAGGAACATGAACACATCCCTCAGTCTGCTGTTTTCTACAAACAGTTTTAGGAGTTTGGGATTAGCAATGCAGATTGCCTCTCTGTAACTATCTTGCTGACATTGTGGTGATGGTTTCAGCCTTTAATCCTACTTTAAATTCACAAACAGCTCATATTCAAAATTAAATACAGGGTAACTTCAGTGTGATGCCGGCGTTCAAGTTAAACAAGGGTGATGTTCAGGGAGCTGTGGTTACCTGAATGTTCACAGATGAAGGCTGCAGGTTCAAGTTCCCAAGAATGGCTGGGAAATACCGCTAGTTTAATGATTTACTGTAATCCTCTAGTCTAATGTGTTCGAAATGACGATGTTTATTTGATTTCACACACTCGATGTTGATGTGATTCTTATGATAGTCTTTCATGTTTTTATTTAAATTTTTTAAATTTTTACAATTAAAAAAATACTATAAAACATGTAACAGTAAAAGTACAGTAAAAATGGAGTAACTTGAGTAAAAGTATTATAAAATGTACATTTTATACCCTGGGGCTGAGGAAAACATACTTTATTCAGCTGTATTTTTTTTAATAATCAAAGCGACAATCAAAATTGTATTTGAGCTGCTCAAGGACACAATGCGCCTGTATATGAAATCTGAGGTTCTGCATTATATTACCATATTGTACATGAAGTGTATTTCCTGTTGCAGTCATTCCTAATATCAGCACCTGACAGGTAATAAACTCTGACCCAAGCTGTTTCCTAGCAACACAACTAAATGAAGTGCTCCATAACTCACCTTGTTGTATGTCTTTCATTTCCAGGTGGAGGCTAGATATAAGGATGCCCACGGCCTGAGAGCGCTTCCCATCCAACAGCTTAATGATCTGACACACACACACACACACACACACACACACACACGCACACACACAAAGTTACCATGACCACCTTTACCACTAGAAACCATTAGTGAGTCATTAGTGAACTCTAATTTGTAACCTCAGGTTTGAACAAATGGAATCTTCTTTTGCCTCTTTTATTTAATTGTGTTCTATTTTTCATTTTCTCTTAAATGTTTAACACATTCTTATCTCTTATATTTTGTACTCTACACAAATGAAACTGTAGCAATAGTGTCTAAGGCTTGCAAATGCAGCAAACACAAAAGTAATCCAGGTGAGGAATTTCAGACAATCATAAATTCAGGATTTGGGAGGAAACGATTGCACAGACATTAACAGTGGAAAATGATTAATGTAAAGAGAGTAAATAAATCACAACTGTGTGTTGAATATAAAATGCTTTATTTGACAGATAAAGATAAAAAAAAGCTACCTGTAAGCTATGACAAAAAAGCTTTTTCATAATTGTGTCTCAATCTAGATTTACTATAATGCTCTTTATTGAATGATCTGCCATCTGTAGACTTGATAGCATCAACTCCCTCTAGTGGACAAGCGACATAAAGCAAATAATCCCAGAAATTAAAGTGTGCATGATTCATTTTACATGTTACCTTCCTGGTTTTGGCTTTCTTCTGGTAAGTCTCTGCCAGCGGCTTCCTCTTGGTCTGTGTGGTGGTTTTGGCGAAGAGATCCTCAAACTCGCTGGCGTTTATTATATTTGGTTCCTCTAAAATGTTCCACAGTGTCTTGTTCCTATGGGAGAGAGGACATTATGTTTAATCAGCATATGTGTTAATCTATTAGACTTTTGTCAGAGCGTTGGGCTGCAGCAAACAATTATTTTCATTATATTGTCGATTACTTGATAATGGTTGAATGTGAATGTGAAAAAATGGCCATCACTATTGCTTAGAGCCCAAGATGTTTTCTTTTTACTTCAACATCTCAGATTCAATTTACATTTTAAGACATTCATTTTATACGTCTTATTTATTTATCCAATAGCCAGTTTGTGCTATAGGGCTTATTAGGCCCTTTTACAGTTGAAGACATCTTTTAATTAAACTTCAAATGTAATGACATGACAGTGCATTAACACAGTGTTTGTTGATTTTGGTTGAAGCTATAGTGTGTAGTTTCTGCCGCCCCCATGAGGAATTCTAAGTAATGACAACAAAACTGTTGGTGCATCCACATGATACAAGCCTTCCGTGACCGCGCACCCCAACCCCCCCCCCCCCCCCTCCTCCACGCAGTTGATAGTAATCAAGTAAGACACGGAGAATTAAAAAAAACATGATGGACTCTTCAGAAGAGGTAATTATCTTCACTTGAGCTTCTGCGCGGGAAAGTCACCAGACGACACAATCTTCTGAACAAAGCCATACTGAGAAATACAGAGAGAGTTGTGTGGAGCAGATAGTCTTAATTAGCTTTGTAGCAACTCATTTGGCAACGGCTTGAATGCAACAGACGTTCATTAATATCAAAAAGTTACGCACTAAAGCTTTAAGATCATCTTGTGTATGTTCTTATTAAACGTGAACCTACTTCTTGTCCTGGATCTGGATTCTGGTCCAGTAAAGAGGCTTCATGGGTCGAGAAGGCTGCACTGTCGGTTTCCTGGGAGGTACTTCAACATTGAAACCCCCAACTGGAGGAGGAGGTGGAGGGGGAGCTAAGCCTGGCACAGATGGAGGAGGAGGAGGTGGAGGGGGCATAAGGCCAGGCATGGATGGAGGAGGAGGTGGAGGGGGCATAAGGCCAGGCACGGATGGAGGAGGAGGTGGAGGGGGCATAAGGCCAGGCACGGATGGAGGAGGAGGTGGAGGGGGCATAAGGCCAGGCATGGATGGAGGAGGAGGTGGAGGGGGCATAAGGCCAGGCACGGATGGAGGAGGAGGTGGAGGGGGCATAAGGCCAGGCATGGATGGAGGAGGAGGTGGAGGGGGCATAAGGCCAGGCATGGATGGAGGAGGAGGTGGAGAGGGCATAAGGCCAGGCATGGATGGAGGAGGAGGTGGTGGCGGTGGAGGGCCATTTGACGGCTGCATGTGGTTTAGGGGCGAAGACAAACAAGGTGGAGGTGGAGGAAGAGGCAGATTGCCTGTTTTGGTGGTCTGAGAAGGAGCGGGTGGTTGTTCTGATGGAGGTTGCATGGTTCCAGTTGGAGGAAGAGTTTGGGATGGAGGGTCATAAGATGGGGAAGATAAAGTATCGTCTCTTTGCCCGGCCAGGCTCAGGCTGATAGAAGCCAGGTCCAGCTTTTTGGGGGTCAACTTCTGCTGCTGAGGGCTCGTGTAGGCTCTCCCCGCACCTTCTCCATCCTCAGGAGTCTTTACAAATGTCTCCCGGTCGGTCTGGATGCAGACTGTGCGGAAAGATTTGTTTAAAAAGTCATCTCCCGTTGATACAGCGACATCTTTGCATTCTCCACGTTGGCGGGTCCCACCCTGGGAGAGTTCAGCCTGCAGCTCGGCCAGAGTGAGCTCCAGATGGGCGACATTGTCCTTGTTCTCCAACCTCAGTCTGGAGAGTTCCTGACCAAAGTCCTCCTGAAAATAATACTGTATTAGTTAAGACTCAGCCCCTATTTGAGCCTCTTGTGTTTCATCATTACAGTCACAGAACTAAACATACGTTTTTTATTCTTTGAGGATTCTGGGAATACCTTCTAGGTTTCTAAAAGACCACAAGTTGTATCTTCAGACTCTAATGTAATGATAATTAATACATGACAGGCAAAAACTGGAGCTAGTCAAACTTGACATCAATGAGGATGATAGCAATTGTTCTTAAAGGAACTGTTCAACATTTTAGTACATACATGGTTTGCTTTCTTGCCGAGAACTCTTGGCAAGAAAACAAATAAGCGTATATCCCAAAATGTCGAACGAGTCCTTTATGTATATGCATACATTTGGCTGCAACACCTCACTGTATCCTTACTGACCTGTAACTTTTCCAGCTCCTCTTTACATTCTCTCTTCAGTTGCAGGAGAGCAGCCTGGTGCTCTGAGAGGAAACAGAGCAGAAGAACATTTTACAACAGCTTACAGTACCACAAACAGATGTTCATTATTACAGCTGTGGGGCCCGAGAGTGCTTTCTTTATCACACAATGGATACATTAGTGATGTGGCTGTTAACAAGCTGAAGACAAACACATTACAGTAACTATGAGACACTTGAGAACTGTGACTGATCCTGCATGACGAATCAAATTCATGTTTTACCGCTGCAGGAGGCTGAGGGGTGTTTGAGGATATTCTAACATTACAAAACTTGACCAGATGGTGGCAGTAGAGCTTCAAATGTAAGAAAATACAGACTCTGGCACATAGCTCACTGGCACCTTGGACAACTATTTAATCAAATATTTATCTGCTAATGGGTGGACTTCTTGAATGGTCAGTTAGAAAGTGTATTTACTGTCCTGAAAGTATTTACAGGAAGTGTATTTGTAGGTGTGTACACATGTAGGACATAGTTTTATCTCTGCTAAAACAGCCTTTGATAATCCTCAGCTCAGCCATAACGTTACTTTTATGATGTGTTCAGTTTTGTTGACACTGCCGTTGTTGGAGCCATTTTTGTTTTTGTTTTGTGTAGATATTCAAAAGAATATTGCAATCTCGTGGTATCCTCTGTAGGCCATAGAAAGTTATAGGACTACAGTTCCCACAGTGCTCCAGCCAATTAATAGAGACAGGTGAGGAGAATTTGAAGCTTAAGATGCAGACAACAAGACACCTGTTCTCAACCATTTAAAGTTTAACATAAGCCTCTAGAAAATTAAGTTTGCTTATCATTTTATTTGAGAGATTTGGTTCTGATTGTTTTAAAGGCCTATTTTCTTTGTTGAATGTGTGTTGGAACAACCTTGTTTGATTTGGATTAACCACAGAAGCCAAGCCAGCCTGACAAGCCAACCAAGTCAACACAATTGTGAGTAAAGCAAGCTAATAATAAATAACTTGAAAGATAACTTGTTTAAAATGTCTATATCTACAAGGCGTCTTAAGGGGCTTTTAGAAAACAAGTAGAAGGAAGCCACAACAGTTTATTGAAGAGGTTTATTGAAGAAAACCTGCTCCCGACCAGGTTAGGTTCACAGGCTCAGTTACCATAGTAACTGACTCTGAGGTGAAGTTATCTCTCTTTCTGAAATAGAAAACCCAGAGTTTCCCTCATCTCAGGGTTAACAAACTCAGAGTTTTCACTAAACCTGCTTTCTGAAATGGGGCCCTGGAGTCTTACAGACTGGTTTGCTGTGGACACACACAGGGTGGAGTTGTGTTTACCAAAGCTGTAGAGCTTGATATCACAGAGCAAACACTCCTACTCCCTCTCAAATTAACTGTCATTCAGAACGTAGTGTTTAACATAATGCATCTGTGTGGATTTTTATTTTCAGTCTACAAGGGTGGTCATATATATATTTAATTAATTATTTGGTTGTTGTTTTTTAACCCTCTTTAACACTCATTATCAGCTTGAAACGTCATGACTGTTCCTAATGTTTGTGACATTTGGAAATGATGAATTTTTGTCATTTTAACGTGCCATTTTTGGCAGCAGACATATTACTTCTTTGTGGTCTTACAGATATACAATGTATGCAATACATACTTTTTACACAGCACTTCCTCTCTCAAATTCTAAATAATATGAGGAGTCCATTTTTATTTCTTTACTTACCCAAAGCATAAGTTATGTCACTCGGTAGGATAACACAATTATCTTTTCTGTAAATGACTTTTGGAAAATGAAGGAATATCAATAGCTTATGTAACATAAAACATGACACATGTCCTTGCTTAGTGTAGTAAACAATACGTTGTGCTCATTTCTGTATTTTGTCACCTTCATCAAATGTGCAAGCTCAGTTTGTAACAAAGGGAAAAAATACTTTTCGCCATATTGGATTTGAATGAGGCTAGAAGAAAAGAAAACGCATTTGAACACATTTTTACACATACAGAAGAGGAGTCTGTGTGAGCCAAAACAATAAAGTTGGAAAAGCCAAAGTTTGTATGACAAAAATATGAATGTGTAAAGATTTAAGTACCTGCTTCTGTGTACTTGAGCCCAACCTTTTCCTCTTTAAGTGGTGGCCAGACGGCTTGTAGACGACCAGGAGTTCTTTCCTCTCCCTCTCCTGAGTTGGATGCTTCTGACTACAAGGAAAAATAGTTTGACAGATTTATAACATTATCAATTATAAATAGAGCTTCTTTACACACAGGTCCGTATTCCAATTTAAGGCTCTGGTAAAGCTAATTGACGCTTGATTCATACACAATTCGTACTTTGCCATCAGGTGAGTCTTTCTTCTCTGCTGTCTTTTTGGAGGATCTCTCAAAAAGTGCTCTTAGCACATCTTTATCTGCTTTTATCTTCTTCCTCATGGCCTCCAGGTCCACCTTCTCTGCTGGGTCCTTCTTCAAAGGCTTTGGGGTGAAAAAAGCTTTGAAGGCATCGAATGCAGCCTCTGCACTGGACAGAGAAGGTTTCGTGGACTCGATTAAAACATCTTCCTCGGTTTCAAGGTCTTTCCTCTCATCCTCTTGACTTTCTTCAATCTCATTCTCATCCTGGTCTCCCTCAGCCTCCATTTCCTCCCTCTCCTCTTTCTCATCTCCTCTCTTTTCCCTGTTCAGTAAATTGGAGATCTGGTCCAGGAAGTTCCCCTGAACTTTAGCATCCCCTTGCCTCTCTGGGTAGATTTCCCTCCTTGCTCCTTGAGATGAAGGTTTGATCTGGGCCACGGTGTCATGCTCGGGCCCGACTACCCCCTTCCTCAGGACCCTCAGGCCACTGAAGAGGGCCGGGAGCGGCTTGTCGGTGGGGGAGCCTGGGGTGAAGGTGGCTCTGGTGAAGGTGGATCCAGGAGGAGGGTTTTTAGCTGCAGATGTTATACAAATATTTGAAGTGTCTTTTGGGCTGGGAGGATGGTGAGGTTGGGCGGAGAAGTCTGGAAATGCATCTCTTTTCTCTTCTTCGTCTTCGCTGTCCTCTTCTGCACCTGCCCTCTCCTCTTCATCGTCATCTGTAAAGCAGGAAGGGCCACCGGTCTGCTCCAGTGTTGGTGTTATTATCGGTTCAACCGTTTCCTCAACTGCAGATCTTGTCCGAGTTAACGTTATCACTACATGTTTGGTTTTAGATCTACTTTTGGCAGATTCCTCGGGGTCAAAACCCACATCCGAACTGGAACTACTTGTAACATCTTCCCTGAAGTGAACCTTTTTAGTGTCTTTTGTTCCTCTCTGGTCGTCTTCTTCAGTGTCATCCTGCTTGAGACTGACTGGTGCAACACAATCCCAACCTGTATTTGGTTGCAGAGATTCCTTCAAGGCACATTCATCCAGCGAGTTCTCCGATATGTGACAACCCTCTTTGTTGCAGCTGTTAACTTTGTCACAGTGTCCGTCTGGCATCTTATTTTGGTCTTCATTTGTTGCAGAGCTCTGTTTCTCTGAGCCATTTTCAGCGTTCACAGCCACGCTTTGCTGCTCTGTTAGGTTGACATTATTCCTCTCCTCCTCTATCATGTCTGAGTCACTTCCTGCTTCTCTCCTAGTTACATGTCCAACTGAGTTAGAGGTCAACTTCTCCCCTTCATTAGGCAATATAACATGTGATAAAGAGTATCTACTGTTCTCCACAGCATCTTCAAAAGTAATATCCCTATTTTTCTTTACATTAAAACTCTGTGATCGCTCCTTGTCTTCTTGCATTATGTCCTCATTCTCCTCCTCTGAGAGAGTCCTGAAAAACTTCAGGATGGCTTTTTGCTCCTCCATCGCTCATCAGTCGCTCATAAAAGAAAGTGGTGGGATGTTATAAAGCTTTCCCAACAACGTCAACATTGTGGTTACCATTTAAACTGTTCATATCTGGACTAAAGTGCAACATGGTGCTATCTCATGCAGGATAAGAAGGTGTAATTGGTTTTCAGGCATCTGTATGGCATGCACTACTTTGTATAACTGCTCCCAGGATCATGCAACTTCCACTTACTATTACAAATAATGCAAGAAATGTTAAAAGTCAAAGTCATATCGCTTCTGAAATTCCGACCTGTTTCTGCTCCAGTTTGTTGAAAAGAAATATATTTATCCTTTCACCGCTACAACAGCTCCTTCATGTCTCACCGGAGAACTACATTTTCAAACCTAAAACTGGAAGCAGCTCTTAGTCACTGAAATGCAAGTCAAAAGTTTCCAAGCCCCGGCTCCATGGCTCTGCCGGCTAGACTGACTCAGCTCAACCACAATTAAAAGTCGGCTCCAAGTCCTGGTTGTAGCTTCCAAGTTCTGCCTCCTTTTCCCTCTGGCTCCTCTATACTTGCTGTTGTTATTTACAGAGCACTATATTGGATGTCATCCTGCAGATTGTCAGAGTAATAAGAAGTAGATGGTGACTTCAGCCACCATTTCTGACAGATCCGTGAGTTGTAAGGCAAAAAAGAAGCCACCCAGAACAGATGGAGGGACACCACACCCAGAGCTGAAGGAGAGTAAATAGGACTGGCAGGGATCACTTGTTAAACATTATGGTCTGTAAATCCACAGTTAGAGGGAGGTCTCTCAGCTCTCCTGCAGGTACTGAGCAACATCCAGCTAATCTGAGCGTCTTAGAGTGGGTCCCACCCCACCTACATTGTACTGTTAATCAGCTCACATTAAATCTACATACACTGTGGAGAGACAGAAAAATAAAAGTACTTGGTTTAGTTATTGGCTTAGAATTAGTTTATATTGTTGTAAATGCATTATTTAAAACAAATTTGACAGATAAACTTGCCTTCACTATGCACATTCAAGTCAGTGACAGATTAATACAAAAGAAGGGAAGTTTTGATAATAAAAAGAAATATATTTATATATAAGAAATATTTATAAAATTAACAATCAAACAAACCAACAAAAGTAAATACATTCTCAAAACAAGGATATAAATTGCTTCACAGTCAAGCTGGTGGTCAATACAAAATAAGGAAGAATTTGATTGTAAAAAGTAAGTCAGAAAAGTATAACAAACCAAACAAACAAAAAATTTATATAAGTTGTTAAAACAAGTGAACAAGTGTCACAATCAAGAACAGCATGTTGAAGAGATCAATACAAAAAGAAAATTTAGATAAAAAGAAGAGAAAAACAAAGAAATGTAATACATAATAAAATGGTGAACTGATAAAAGTTAAATAAATGAAACACAAATAATAAAATATGAAGAATAAGGCCCACAGATCATTAAAACTTAAGATGGCAATATTTTTATCATGTATGATGATCAAACACAGAATAAAGCGCAGTGTACCATTAAAAACTAAATACAATATTGTAAATTTGTAAAGATGGGCCATATGAAAACACTTCTCATCAGCTGACATAAAAAGTATATCACAAAGAAAAACAGGAATGCAGAAAAGTAAGAACATTTTAATAAGTGCACAAATACAGGCACCTATCGGCCAAAGAACACAGAAAGTACACGAGGAAGAGTCTTTTTCCATTGTTAATTATGGATTCCTGAATTTAAAAAAAATCTAAATGAGACTATAAGCTTCCTCTGTCACCGGTTCGTGTTTGGTCTTAGTTCTCAAGTCCGCCCTTGTTTGCTTTTATATTACATTATCACAGCCAGCAGCAGGTGAGCGCCATTTTTACTATATGTCATTACACTGTGTAACTTTCTCTTACTCAGAGATGTATCTGAAACCTGGAGCGGTGACTTAACACTTAATCATACGAAAACTGATTAAGTGCTTTTTGCATTCCCGAGGGAGGGCCACCGTGGCCTTTATGTAACAGGAATGAATCCAGATAATCCCATGAAAATTAGAGAGCATATACACAACACTGCTGAACACACTGGACTGTGTCCAGCACCAGGCAGCAGACATACAGTGTGTGCCTAATGTACAGTAGATCCCCAGAACACAATATAGTGTAACTGTAGTAAAACTGTCTTTACTAAATAGTTGCAGTCGTAAACTTGCCAAATAATTTCTGCTGATGATGTTAGTATGTAAAGTTCAGAGTAGCTTCAACTGGATATGGTACCTAAATCTTTATACTTTAATTTCTGGTGAGCAAGTTAACAAAAATGAACATAAAAACAGTGATAGAATAGGCATAATCAATGGAAAATAAAACACGGTTGATAATAGTAAAAAAAATAAGATAAAAAAATAAAATGATAGAATAGATGGAATGATTAGCAAAGGGAAAATAACCCCCAAAAAATAAAGTAAAACATATTAAAAGTCAATACCCATATTTGCAGCATGCTCTTATACATCAATAAACAATGCAGCAGCATCAAAAGGTCTCCATTCTCTTCTACTCTGTTGTTATTGTTCCTTTTCTTTTCTACATCACTGATGGAGATTATATATTTTGAGACGAAAACTCAAAGTATTTCGCCTTAAGTGCACTCTCTACCAATCAGCGCCTAGGGTCTCTGAGGCTATAAATAAACACAACCTACTTTATCATGCAATGTGTTACCTTAGTGTGAAAACAAAACCCTCACAAAATGTTCAAAATATATGTAATTTGTCTCATGTTTTTAACTCCACACACGTGCACACAGGGGGAGAGACGCAGAGTTAAGAGCTTTAAACCCCAATAAACCTCCATTTCACGCTAATACAGATAACATTGCTTATACAATGCACCTACAGAGTCGCATTAAATCCCTTCTGTTATGTAACCACAAGGAACTCTTTGTCATACAAACGCACACTGTATGAGTTTGTTGAACCTGGGTCTGGAACTAGATTCTCTCACTGTAGTGTGAAAATGCAAGTCAATGTCATGATGATGTAGCATTATTCACAGTGTTATTCACAGTGTTACAAAGCCATTAAGAGAATATTTTCATTGAAATTAAGACGGAAAACATCACAAACAAAGGAGCATCTGAGTAAAGTCCAAACCCACAACAACAAGACTGCAACACATTTTTCTTTATTCAAACTTTTCCATCACCACCAATGCAGAATTTTACATGATGTGCTATTTAAAACGTGTGCCCCTGAAGCAGGTAAAGGGTTAGGTACTGGCTCACGATTACTTTGGCACACCATCATTAGCCAATAATCTGCAAGCTGACATTTTAGTCAAACACTACAGCAGCTAATTTAAGTGATTATGTCCTTGTAACTGGCTAAAATGCTGTCATTTGCTCAGATGAGAAAACTGCAGACATTCAGTTTGTGGTAGTAAAAACTCTCAGTCTAGACAGTTAAACACAGATCCAGTCTCTAAAGCTATACTCACCTGAAACTCGGGTTGGAGGGGTGTGGATGTCGGTGTATCAATGATGTCATCTTCCGGGGCAGTGATGCGCAGGAAGTCGATGTGTTTCGGTCTGGAGGGATGAGAAAGTGACCTGCAGAAGGAGAGAGACTCCTCGACCTCCTGCTGCCAGATCTTCTCCTGTCTCTGCAGCGCCTCATCTGGAGGAAAAGGAATCAAATTGGGATTAGAGCAGAAGCATTATTGCTAGGGAATCTTAAACTACAAGTGAAAGTGGCACACATCTGTTTTGTTTTTCCTTGTGATGAAGAAAAAAAAACGCCATCAGTTCTGATTTGGGCAGAGTGCCGAATTAATCAACACAGAGATCTCTGACTGATTCTCAAGCCCTGCAGAGTAAAACTTGTGTATTAAGCTATAGTGTCACCATGAGGATATAAGACAGAACTTCAGCTAAAATAGATAGCAAAAACTCTCTCTGTTAAAGTTTTGCATTTCAAAATGTTGCTTCGCCTTAAAATAGTTGTCACCCATGTCCAATGACTACTTCATTGTCCTCTACAGCATTGGGTCATAGTCAGTGGTTGAGATGTGTATAAGATGTTATTCTTGTGGAAATGTTTTGTGCCTAATAAAGACATATGAGTGATTAACTACCAACACCTGTTGAAGAGTTATTTTGTTGATGTGCCAACCTCTACAGTGTGTGGAGTCTGAGTAGTGTAGTGTCTTAAGTGTACAAAATTCTTTCATTTCTAAATTCTCAGTTGCTCATGTTTCGCATGTGTTTTCAGCAATGCCTCCAGAATGAGTCTGTTTATTTCTGCAATTTTTTTTTTTTAAGTTTTTAAATATGTAACTATATTCTTCATGCAAAGCAGAGTAAAAACATACATATCCTAATCTAAAAAACAAAAGACAGAAAAATAGAGCCTGCACCCTGAAAGCTGTTCCCAAGATGTACAGATTTAGCAGACCTAATAAACGCATACACCATGCACATACAACATTAGCTATTTATAGAAATGTTTTGCTATTGTGTTTTATTAAAGGTGCTCTAAGCGATGTTGGGTGACGTTACTTCTTGTTGACGTTCAAAGTATTTTCAAACAAAACGGAGACTAGCTCGCTCCTCCCTCCTCCTCATCCCGTCCCCTCCCTTCTGTGCTTCAGCACTGCTACTGATCCCCGGCCAAACATGCTAATTGAAAAACTAAATTATTAGAGTACACTGCAGATTTACAGATTTAATTATCACACAAAACTATTAGTAAAAAATCATTTGGATACATATTTTAAGTACATTTATCTGTTTTCTGTTAAACAATCCCCTTCCTAGGAATTAGGGAATTAGGGGTTTAATTCCTACTCTGGCCAAGCTAAAAATGTACTGATGGTCCTGTAGGGCAATTTGGATAAAAACATGTAGCTAATACCAGGTGTGATCAAAGGCAGCTGAACCTTAAGGAGAGGACTGTTTTCTTTTACTTCCTGCATCCAGATTTTCCCCATTTATTGCCGAGCTGGTCACATAGTCCTCGCTCTATCTTGTGGGTACAGAGAGGAAGCTATTCTACAGTAAATCCATCAGTATCATCATATATCAGATAAGAGCGCCAACAGAGATGCCAGTTGTGACATTCAGCAGACACATAACCGTCCTCAAAGCCAGATTAAACAGTTTATGGAAATGTGTTATGTGCTCAATTTGACCACGATGAAAAGAACACAGGATTTTGAGATTAAACCCCTCAGAAGGCTCTGCTTGTCTTTCCTCTTGCTCTAATCGTCATCCTCTAAAGATGTGTTGTTATTTCACAAAGCTCAGAGCATTAATCCTATTTAGATAGCCGGGCGTCCTGCTGTTTCCTAAAAAGTGAGGAAGAGACATCCAACTATATACTGATCTAGCTGCCAGACTCGAGCAATCATTTCAATGAGTTACAGTTTTACTCATTGGGCCCATAGTGATTCTATCTTTTCTTATTATTACACATCTTTCCTCGCCATGGGAGTCTATGGCAGCCCATAGAACCATACAGTAAAAAGTTGTGAAATTTGGCACATTGATTCGGGACAGTCCCATGATTCATTTCACCAAGTTTTAGGTCTGCACCACAGCCAGTCTAATGCCACCAATGGGTCAAAGTTGGCGTTGCATCCATGCAACTTTTGAACCATATGCCCGATTTTGAACATCGAGATATAGTTGGAATCCTTGGATAACGCCTAACTCAACGCACCCCATGATGTCAATATCCGCCATGTTGGACCTTCGGCCATATTGATTTGATCAAAAACACTAAAAAGTTTTAACAGGTCACAAAATGTCTCAGATTTTCACAAAACTTAGCACAGATGATCTTCAGACCAAGCTGCGCAAAAGTTATTCCATTGCGTATTCTAAAGCGTTTGCCCGTCACAGCCAATCGAAATCAACGGCAAAGCGGCTAAACGGGAAGTGAACTCATATCTCGGGGAGGCTTTCACGTATCAAAACCAATTTCAATACTTGGGACTCATGACCCAATTAGGAAGAGGCTCAAGAAATTTGGTGACTTTTGACCACTATGGGGGCGCTAGAGTTACAGGAAATGAGCTCATATCTCACCAACGCTTTCATGTATTGAAACCAAACTTGGTACATGGACTCAAGACCCAATCCTGAGGACGTAAAATAAACTTTGACCACTATGGGGGCGCTATAATCACAGGATGTATGAAGTCCAAACTTGGTACAGGGACTTGGCACATGATTGTGAGAATGCACAAGGACATTGGTGTAATTTGGCCTTTAGGGGCACTGTAACAAAGTAAATGAGCTGATATCTCAGCCATTCTTTATCCAATTGCCATCAAAGTTGCTGTGAGTGATTGCTCATGCCATGGCAACGCCATCCTGCTAGTGTACTGCTTGGCCCCCTCATTGCTGCTTGCAGCTATATTAACATATACTTTTCTCTTTATTTCCCCTGAAGGAGCTTTAATGCTCAAATAATTTTATTCAACACTGTTTCTGCATATATAGTATATTGAATATCAGCTCCTTGCTCTTCATTGAAACTACATGATGTTTAAACTGATATTACAACCTCCTCCATTTTATCTTATCAAATAGCAAACAATGTAGATGCCTTGTGCATCATTTTCTATAACTTTCCAAAAACAATCCAGTCTGTGACATATACAGTACATTTTGTAAATGTGGGGATCTCCTAGAAATTTAAAATAAAGTTCTGTGGGTTTGATCAAAGTTTATCTGTACAGCATGAGTTTGTACTCTAATGACCAATGTTTATTTTTCAACTATAAAATCCATGCCGAAAGATGTTCCAACATTGTATCATATAATCCACATTATTATGTTTCTTTGCATCTATCGACAAAGAAATCCAACATGGTTAATTCTTATTACAAGCCTCTCTCACTCACACTCACACACACACACACACACACACACACACACACACACACACACACACACACACACACACACACACACACACACACACACACACTCTTTCTCTTGCTGCTCTTTCTTTAGAAACTCTGGCTGCCTCAGGTCAGTGCCAGCGCAGGACTACGAGGCTATAGCCACATCAGGTGCTCAGTAGTACTTCATGCCTGAGTGAACACACACACACACACACATATACACACACACACACACACACACACACACACACACACACACACACACGTGGTGGTATGTCAAAACCAGCAAGGGGTCATTATTTACAGGCTACCACACATCCTTAAGGTCTGCTTCAGCAGCTGTGGTGAGAAAGAGAGAGTGCGTTCATGCATGTGTGCGAGGATGAGACCAGACACCACCAGACTAAATTCAGAGCATTACAATCAGTGTCTTAGTCAATGTTAAATCTGACATTCAGGACTCAGCATGTACCACCTTTAGAGCTGTCTGCTCTTCCTCCTCTTCTGTTCACTAACCAACCACTAAGTCAACGTCATGCTGTTATGCACACGCATCCCTTTTAGCTACAAAAAAAGGTATTTTGTCCTCTTCAATCCACCGTACACTGACTGACCAAGCACATTATGATACACATAAGCTAGAGCAAAAACAGCTATTAAATCCTAATGCTTCAGAATAGTCAATTGGGGGGGTGGGGGGTGTCTGTGATGTAACATCCTGTCAATGAAATGTGTTCACATTTCGCTATACTTTTACGCTTCAATTACTAATTTTGTTCATTTTTGATTACATATTTAATTACATATATATGACTCGTTGTCTGTTGTAGTAGCATTATTACCTGAAGCAAGTAGATAGTCTTGACTGGCCTCTGTCTCACTGGTGCGTCTGTACGTCTGATTCTGTTCACTCTTCCTGCTATTCTTCTCATCATTTCCTGTCCCTGACACTGTGGTGGCGGAGATGACTTTTTCATGCTGCTCGGTCAGGCTCAGAGGCAGAGAGCGTTGGCTGGACAGACTGGATGTAAATAGAGGCGATAGGATGGGAGACATGCCTTCGAAGCTGCTAGATGTTCTTGGAGAGACATCCAGGATTGCAGACAGAGACAGCGAGGGTGAAAGAGAGGATGATGACGAATTATTTGGCACAGTAGAGGTGAAGTGGCAAGAATATGACGGTAGATTCAGAGGCCTTTTTGTCGATCCTACAAAGTTTGGCTCGTAAAAAGTTTTCTTGGCCTCTGTGAAGGGTTTACTCTCTGATTTTGCTCCCTCCATCTTCAGGACCTGACGCAGACTCTGACTCAGAGCTTCACCCAGAGCGTGAAGCTCCTCAGCAAGCAGAGGCTCGTCTTCATTGCACCCCTTCTCCTGGGTCTCCTCAAAGCATCCATCTGAGATAAACTGAGGTTCATCTTTCCCGTCGCTGCCTTCTTCTATCCAGTCCGAGCTGGTGAGACTCACCCGACGTATGATCCCTTCCACTTCCTCGATCTTGTCCATTACTCGCCATGCTGCAGTCTTCTTCCCCATCTCCTCGTACCTCCATTGAGAGGACTTCTCCTCTACACCTTCTGCCTTCTTTTCCTCATCTGTGTCTCTTGCTGCCTGCAAGATCTGGGCATTTTGAGTATTCCTGTTACTGTCTTCTGTCTTCCTAATGGGAGATATATACGTTGAGTACAAATCATTGTCATATTCTGAGAGGTCTGTGTCAGAGTCAGAGAGAGCACATTCTTCCTTCACAGATAAATCCTTTCTCTTTTTGCTGGAAGATCTATGAACATTTGCAGACGGAGCATCAGGCAGCTTCACTCTCCATGCTGGCTTTAGCTTCTTGGGACCTCTGTTCCTCTCCTCCAACGATGAAACTCTTTCTTTTCCCATGACTCTCTTTCTCCAGGCTGCAGGAGTGCAGACGATTGACCTGTTTTCCTCTAAATCCCACTCTTCAAAGGTAGGAGAGCTCGTTTTCCGGAGCTTTGTCAGCCTCCTCGCCTTCGGAGGTGCCTGTGGAGTCCCGGGTGTCATCCTGGAGTTATGTTGAAGGCTGCCGGTGTAAATAAACCCATCCACTCTTCTCCTCCTCTTCCGAGGGATCTGCAGTCTGGGGGATTTCAGTAAAGCATTGCGACACTCTGCATAACCATGAAAGTTAGGCTTACTCTTCGTGCCCTGTTGGTTTCCCATGCTCATGGAAGTCTGGCACTCCAAACACAACGGGAACAACTCTGTCAGCCAGAACTCAGAGGAGTCATCCAACACTTTAAGGGTTTCTTTCAAGTTCGAAAGGCCAGACTTGTCTGCTTGACCCGGCTTTACGGTTTCAGCCTGAGCCGCCTCCTTGTAGTTGGAGGTTAGTCCTCCGTGATGCTTCAGAGGGGCTTTAAAGGGGGAAGCTGGGCCCCTGCAGTGGGGGAGGGATGGACTCACATAGCTCCTCTCCCTGATCGGGATGTAGAGGTTTAAGGTAGCACGAGTGCTCTCCATGATGTTATTTGATTACCACATTAAAAGCAGGAGATAATTCATTTACAGCATGAATGTATTCTTTGGAGCGGTTAGACCACTGGACAACATGAATCCTGACACAGAAAGATAAAGGTTTATTTTACATTTGTTTTAAATGAGTTAAACGTGTATGTGTCTACTTGTAGATAGTTTACTTGTCATAAGAAATAAAGCAGAATGAGATGTTTCTCAGGGTTTAAGACTACACCAAACCATAAAAACAGACTGTATGGGTGCACAAGAGTAGAAACCTGAGTGCAAAAAGAAAATTAATTGCCAACTTTTAAAGTACTATTTTAAACAAAAATCCCAAAAATTCTGTGGTTGGAGCTTCTCTGATGTAGATATTTGCTAATTCTCTTAGATATTAAACTACATTTTAAGAGAAAAATAATAATAAGCAGATTAATCATTGATGAAAATGACCGTTACAGTTGTAACATGTTATTACTTACTTGTATCCGTTGCATCTCCGTGCAGCAGCAGGTTACCTCCTTCTGTTGCAGCGACACTAAGGTGACAGAAGACAACCAACAGGTTCCATCCAATCAGCGCTGTTCGTGAGAATTCGAATGACTCCTATTGGCTCCTCAGATAAGACTCACTACCATTAATGCTCTGATGACTGTACTGAGGTGGAGCATTTAAACAGACAGACGGTATAGGCTCAGTGAGGATTTTTCTCCTAATCAATCTAATCCTCTGGACATCGATCTACTGGATCAACACAGTAAACCAATTAGCTGTGTTAGTATTTGTGATACTTTTTTTGCAATTGCTTTTCTTCTTTCTTGACAATGTGACAAAGACAGTTATGCACACACAAGAAGTAGATGAGAATAATGATATTTTACTTAAGTAAAAGTAACAATACTAAAATGCCAACCACCCAATTACAAGTAAAGTCCTGCATTCAAAATATTTCTTAAGTAGAAATAAGTATCAACAGCAAAATACATTACATACATTATAGTATTAATAAATAAATATATATATATATAATAATGTCTTGATAGTACTGAAATGTAGTGGAGTAAAAAGTACAGTATTTCCCACTGAAATGTTGTGAATTCAAAGTGTAAAGTAATGGAAAATGGAAACGCACAAGTATTTCAAAATTAAAATTACTTCAGTGCAGCACTTAAGTAGCCTAAATGTTCTTATTCAGACTTAAAAGCTGTGTATAATCTCTTACCAGAAACATGGAATGTCATATCTGCCCTCCTGCCACACTGACCGTGGACTCTAGCTAGGTCACCTGTGCACCGTGCTGAGCTGCACACTGGTCAGTGCACACCGGGCTAATCTGACCTACTGGCCAGCTGCCTTTGATGGATTACAGTAGTTTAAAGAAAGCAAACAGATGTTAATTTCACTAAAACCACAACGACGACACCCTTACAGATAGTTTGGATAATGATGTGTTGGGTTACTCAAAAAAAGACTAACAAATATGTAAATGTAATTTATATTAGTACATGGTTGATTGTTTAAAAAGTATGGAGCACAAAACTGTTGATGCATTCACATAAAAACTAGACAGGGCTTCAGGTCATACATTATACAATACAGTATACTGACTTACAACGGCAGACAGCCATTAACTAAAGAACACAGTGAAGTTGAGAAAAATGGGTTTGAAGTTTAAAGGCTACTTACCAAAGTGTGTAACAGACATATAAAAAAATGTCAATTTAATGCCTTTATAGGCAAAAAAAGAAATTGTCAGATAAAATCAAATACTATTGTCTGTGTGTTGATTCCAGCATGGCAGAAGCTTTCTACTCCAAGGTAGTTAAATACCAACCACTCCTAAACACCATCTCAGAGCTAGACTATAGGTGCAGACTACTCGTTTTCATATTTGGCACACACACAGGTTGGTAGTAAGAGAGCTGCAACAACTTGGGATGGCCAAAAAGAGGGCTAAACAGCTTGCAAAGCTGTGACATATCTGCTATTATTGGCAGCCGCCACATATGGCAGAGACGTTGCTACTTATACCCTTAAGAACTGAGTATTGTGCTTATTAAGTGATACTGTGAAGACCTGCTGCCTGCCACTGGTCCATGATTTTGCGTATGTATTGTACTGCATCTGTAATATTTGTGTCCCTACCATTTTTCTTCATGTGGACATAAATAAATGGGGTGTGTGTGTGTGTGTGTGTGTGTGTGTGTGTGTGTGAGAGAGAATCAAAATAGATTTTCCCTTAACTTGCAGGGTGCAGTTACTGTAGTGTGGTTTTTACCTGTTTATAATAGCAAAATGTACATGTTTTTATAAAAACAGATCCATTTCTATGGCATAATATATCTTTTATATGGTAAAACAGAAAAAAGTCAGATTCTGGCTTTGTAGTGCAGTATACAGTTAGACTGTAAGTTCATTACATGATCACTAGATGTCAGCAATGTCTTGGCAGGAAACCTGATTTGGAGCTCCAGATTTTCTTGTCTCCTGATTAGTGATTGTGACCACATGAAGTGCACATATAGACACCTGACTGATGTTAATTGGCCATTGCCAAAAATCAAGCTAATTTGGATGGACGGGTTTTCTGTGTTACAAACTGCACAGCCTCTGTGTGACATGTATTATTATAAAGCTCTAAAGTGAGTGAAATATTAGACAACCTTTATACGATCCTAATGTTGTGAGATTTGAACTTGGAATTTGGAAACTATAACTCATTGAAAAGCTGTCTTTATTTCATTTAAAAATGAGAAACAATATGGTTCATATTTTACTAAAATGTTTTAATCTAACATGTTTATTAAATCAAGTCAGTATAAATCAGTCAGTGTGGACAGGCACGTCCGTTTCTCAACAACACAGTGCTTTAATAGAGCCACTGGTAGTTCTTCCTGCTAGTTTCAAATGATACATACAACTGCAGCCTAACTGATGATGACCACATTAGACTTTTCTATGGGGCAATACAAACAGACATTGAGCCAACTTAAACATATAAATGATCTAAAAACACCTGAGTCTGAGTTTATCACTCTTACATATTTCTATCAGATGAATAAGCAAAGAACGTAAGTAGCCTAAGTAAATAAGCAAGCTGGCAACAAGTGAGGATAAAGTAGCCTAACATGTGCATAAATATAAATAGGGACATGTGCAATTAAGCAAGACAGTATAAGTGTGCATGCTTAATCAGCAACAAACAGGCAAGTTGTGATCTATTTCTGTAAACTAAAATTACATGTGATGTCCGCAGACTTTTGACACAAGTGTGATGTGTCAGCTGTATGAGGGTGAGGTGGCCATTCATACCTTTACATTCAGCCAAGTAGCTGTACCCTCTGACCACCATGCGTCATTGCCAGACAGCGAGCCGTTAGGTGCTGACTCAGCTGACTTGCAAAAGGAATTTCACTGCAAACATTTTAAAAGTAGAAGTATTTGAGCCCCTGAGTATCATCAGCACCAGCAGAGCAGCATCACCGCCACCTCCACCGGGGGTTCGTCCTCTGATGCTCCGGCTCCGTCTGCCCGCTGGTCCGCACTGCTGCTGCTGGCATCGGGGTGCAGGGAGGAGGGGGAGGAAGAGCAGGGAGAGAGTGTGTGTGTGTGTGTGTGTGTGTGTGGGGTAAGGCATAGGGGGTAGGTAGGTGGGAGAGAGGGGGGGGGGGGCTCGGCGGGGCTGCCCTATATGGCTGTGGATGAGCTGTATGCTAATATCGGCTTGAGAGGCACAGCATCACATTTCTGCCGGCAGTCAGTGGTGGCTTCCAGAGTCTGTGCAGGCTCCTTCACAGCCATGGCTGAGGGCGGAGAAGGGGAAGACGAAATCCAGTTCTTGAGAACTGTAAGTAAAGATAATTTCATGGGTGCGTGCTGAGCCGTTTCATAGCGTGCACTTCGGTTTCCTTTCGCCAATTAACGCCTTCAGAGGCGACAGACAGCACATCAATTAAGTAAATCACCGATCCAAGTGGGATTATTGTGGAAGTTTTGGAAAGAAAATGCATCGTCAGTGGTTCATTTTGACTTTGCTTGTGCACGAATGATGATTTTTTTTGGGGGGGGAAGTTGCCGCAGGTTGCACGCTGCACCCCGCGGGCACGGCGCACCTGTCGACAGGACTCTAGATGTGGGGAATCTCAATGAGACTCCCGTCTGCTGGTGCCCCCTTATCATTTTCCACCCTTCATTGCTTTCTGATCGGTGTTGTTTTTCTCGAGAAGGCATTGTGCAAAAACATTTATTTTCTTCTATTCGGCTATTTCTTTCTTTTTATGGATGTATTCTCCTCCCAGGGGAGAAGAGTTTCCATAAGTTGTGCTCACACGCAAGCCACCTCCTGCTGATTACTATTTTAGTTTGACGCAGATTGCTTACGTTGTCTCTATGTGGTTATGCACAGCAGTTATCCTTGTAAATGATATGACAGCTTGTATGTTGGTGTGGTGGAAATATCTGTCGCGCACGTATTCTTCTCTAGCCTCATGAAGATTTGTGACCCAGGTGTTGCATAGAGAACAATGATTCACATTTATTCAGCATGCCCTGCTGGTATAGCCTACCTGGTTTCATACCATATCATTCTGCATTTATTTTGTTGGCCTTATCCTTGTGTTGATTTTTAACTCATTATTTGTAGTCTACATTTTGTAAAAGTGTAGGTTTGAATCGTCAGATATCCTGTAATTGGTATAATTTGTAGTGTTATTGAAAACCTTGAACCTTATCCAGGACCCCTCATGTATCTGGGCCCCCACTTTCAATTACCATGGATTTATAAAACACAGCTGTCCTTTATGTCATAGCAGTTTGTTTTTACTTTGTTGAAAAAGGAGGTTGCTTGTCAACAATTGAAATTTTCAGTGGAGTGCTAAACCCAAAATCCAATAGGCATGTTCCAAAAAGTGAGGAAAAGGTATACATCTCAAGTTCTCAAATTTGTTTTTACTTTTATTTTTTGGTTGGAATCTGTTGCTGTCTAAATAGGCTAATATATTTATCAAGATTTTGTATTACAAGGACTTTACCGGTGGTTTTCCATGTTTTAGCCCATTTCCTAATCACTACATTTCCATCACAAGTAACCGTTCCGCAAACAATGCTGCTGTGATTTAGTTATGTGGATTAACAGTACTTGCTCAGGCAACCATTGGCTTCAATTCATTTCTGTACGATATGAAAAACCTAGCCAATCAGAATCGTCATGGGCGGCGCTAAACTCTGCTGCAAAAATAGTCGCGCGAGAGATTGGATAGATAGATAGATAGATAGATAGATAGATTAGCTGGCTGTCTCAATCTGAGGAGCAGTCAACAATAGTGCTCATTAATCTACAGAATTTAACATTCCAACACAAAGAAAGTGGAAGGATACAGAAAATACATGCATCCGGCAGTATTTCCTGCGGCACCGGAGCAATTGCGGAAGTGGAACGTCAAGGAAATAGACTATGGGCTACATAACTCACTTTGACAGAGCGCTAATAGATTGCCGTACAGAGAGGTTGGGGGACTTTTGAGCAGTAGCAGCAGAGGCCAAGATATTCTGACTTTTAATTCCTAGTAGTTAGTTCCTGGATCCTACATTTCCTATAATGCAATTTAATATATTCTCTTCTCTCAAAATACACTACCATTTTTTCATTTATAAAATGTGGCCCTTAAAGGAGCTAAACATGCAACATGCTGGTGTGGTCCTTTTTAAGTGACGTTCTCTTTGTTCTGGTTTTACATAGGATGTGCATTTGGCTGAAACAGTGCACTCAAATCTCTAATGGCATTGAGATGTTGATATACATAGTATATTATTAATCTATATGTAATCCCTGTGAAGGCTTGGCTGGTTGTTAATGGCAGGCAGGACCCTGCCGTTAACAGCTCCTATTTGTGATGCTAGTTATACGCTGACCCATGCCTCTCAGATCTACTGTCACAATGGCATCCTGGTGATCTCATGACAACAGCGGTTTGAGAAGGGGGGTTCCCCTGAGCTCCACATAGCCTTGTTATCAAACCTTAGTGGTGTGAGAAACATGCCCTCACAGGAAACCCTAAAAAAAGCGCTAATTGAAATACAATACAATACAAATACAAGCTGTTGAACATTATGGCATAAGCCTTTTTACAAATGGCCTGTCTTTCGCTCAATTGATTGCATTTGTAGCTTTGTTTTTGTTTCAGTTTTGGAAATCCTCCAAGTCAGATGTTTATTTAAGAAATAAAATTGCAAAGTCTTCTGTGATTGGACATGACTGTCAGGTGTTGATGGAAGTTCAGACATTGTGATTTAATTTCAACATGGACGTCAGCCAGTCTCACCTTGCTGTTGATGTGTAACGTTGGGAAAGCTGGCAGCGATGAGAGCTTCTCTGTCTAAGGAAACTGAGGAAAATGTTCCACTACTGCAGTCCTATCTCTAACTTTATAGACCCTGAAGCCGATAATGGAGATACTAAAGTTTAAATTAATGACAAAACAACTCGCAGTGCATTGAAATCCTTTGCTTAACTGATTAGGAATTACTTTTCTTGGACAGTTCTTTAACTCTCCAGAGATACATATTTTAATGGAAAAATGTCATACTTCAGTGCACACATGCAAATGATAACAAAATAGTATTTGCTAGGTGGTTTGGTGGTTACCTTAAAGCTTTAGTGCGTAACTTTTTGATATTAATAAACGTACGTTACATTCAAGCCATTGCCAGATGAGTTGCTACAAAGCTAATGAGGACTATCAGCTCCACACAACACTCTCTGTATTTTTCAGTATGACTATGTTCAGAAGATTGTGGCGTCCGGTGACTTTACCGCGCAGAAGCTCAAGTGAAGATAATTACCTCTTCTAAAGAGTCCGTCATGTTTTTTTAACCCTCCGTGTCCTCCTTGGCTACTAGCAACTGCGTGGAGGAGGGGTGGGGACGGTTCACGATCACCGAAGGCTTGTATCATGTGGACACACCAACAGTTTTGTTTTCATTACTTAGAATTCCTCATGGGGGAGACAGAAACTACACACTATAGCTTTAAGAAATGATCCATGTTCAGCTTTGGCTTGTATTTCAAACATTATTTTGGCTTTAATTTATGCAAGAAATGTTCTCAGTCTGCTAACTCCAGTGTTATGAGAACACTTAGTAGATAATTGCAATGCCATCAGATAATGATGTGCAGTCACTTGTGTTATTAGTTGTGTCGCTACCTATTGTTTGTGTTGCTGTATGGAATGACATTATACTAAACAAATAAGAAATATTACCTTGCTTCTTCACTGAAATGACACTAGAGTACGTTGTCACAGTCAGGTGATAGTCACGTTTTATTGGAAATTGTAAAAATGTGGTTGAGCTACATAAAACTGGCCACTCTGTGAGATTTCCATGTTTTTTTTTTTTATTTATTAAAAATCAGGTCTAGGAGCTATATAAATACTGTGAAAGTATCAAAACACTCAATTCGCAGAGAAATGCACACAGCCAGTCGTCATTCCTCGTGGAAATTAGGGTGCAGAGACTCATTTTGCACCAAAGTTCTTAATAAAATGAGAAAATGCTTGGTACTTTGTCATGTATTTAATTTACACAGGAGTATACAAAAATAAGCTTAGCATGTGGTTATTTCATATAGACTATTTATGAAATTATCAGAAAACATGCCGTATATATCGTTATCGAGATATGAAATGACCTATCAGTATAGAAGATTCTGGCGATATCTCCCAGCCCTAATTTATTTTTTTATTTTTTAAAGGTTTAGTTAGCTAGAAAGTCGGCTTTTGTTTACTTCTGTCTGAAATCATGAGACCCATTGTTTCTATACATTGCCGACAATGTTGTGTAGTAAATTTCCACCGTTATCGTCAAACTGCGTATGTGTGCTGTGTGAGAATGGAAAGCTTGGCAGGAGCAGTTACAGTTACTAAGTGGGGTTAAACTAAAGGTCAATCAAGGTTTTTCCTGAACTTTTTTAGAAATATGAGGTTCAATTTTAACTTAGTTTTCCAGGTGAGCTACTGTTACGTCTTTATTAAAACCAGGTGATCGGGGCGTGCAGTCCACCAGAAGCTCCTCTGGGCTTATTTGGAGTTTATGTTCTGGAAGCCTTCGGCATACCAAGACTCTGGGGGTTTAAATTTAGCCTTTTTAAAGATGATGCTTCCACAGCACATACAGCTCTGCTCCCCTGGCACTAAACTACACCAGGGGAAGAGCTTGAGTCGGGGCAGCACAAGACCAGTGAGTCTTTAACACCATTTTTATAGGGATGAAGTTGCATTTAGAAATCAAATGCTTGATACCACATGGTAATACACAGTAAAACAGTGTCAAAGTGATGGACAGTGTCAATGGGCTTTCAAGTTGAACACAGCAAGTGTCTACAAATCTACAAATGTATGAATGTGGTGCAACTTGGTAGATTTCTGATGTGCTCGGCACGTCGTGTTGGTTGAAAATCTTTGCTTAAGGGTTTACTACTGAAGGGAAGCCTACGTCCAATTATTGTGTAATGCATGCAGGTGGCCGGAGAAGATTGGAGTTTAGGTTTTGGATCTTAAACCAAAGGATGAAGAGTGTAAACTTATGTTCTGATGAATGTTGTGATGACAGCAGGATTTGGTTGAGTTTCTCTGATGAAATTGGTTGAAGAGTTGTCAAAGTATGTATGACAAGAGTGGAGTCAAGTGTCCGTCAAAATGAGGAGGAGGGAAAATACAAACCTTACAGGAGACCTATCTTAATATTACCACAACGATATTCCAAATAAGTTAAAATAGTTTCTATGGCAATATCTTTTTACCTCCGCCAAGGAGGTTATGTTTGTTTGTCTGTCTGTCAGCAGGATTACGGAAAATATTCATAAAACTTAGTGGAAGGATGTAGCATGGGCCAATGAATAAATGTTTGGAGCGGATCTGAATCACAGGCCAGATGATGATGATGATGATAATAATAATAATAATAATAATAATAATAATTACTTTATTCAGGACACAAATGGAAGGTCCATAGTGCAATAAAAAAGGACATTTACAAAAATATAGCAATGAATATGTAGTACAGTTTATATAAATTTATAAAAAGGTCAGCAACCTTCACCTGTAATATAAAAACAGGAGCACCAATGTCTCCACAGTCTAGATGTATTCCTGACAGAGCTAAAATCAATGTGGGCTAAAGCTTGTATAATTTTGTTATGAGACTGACATTCTACACATATCGATAAATAAGATTTCTTATTAAGGCAGAACAGGTGGGCACACCAACACTAACATACATTTGGCTAGCACTACACCATCTTGGTTGTTTTAGAAGCAGGATACACAAACTATCTTTCACTTTCATTAACAATGCAAGATCTGGCATTTGGCATTGGCGGAGGTCTGTGCTCTTCAAGTGCCCTTTTAGAAATTATTTTCTTTAATTTCTTTCTGCAGATGTGAGGTAATTGATTGTCTGGAAGCAGTGTGTGATGAAATATGACACTGAGTTGAAACTGGTTAACTCAAACACACTGCAATAATGTAAAACATTTATAAAAATAAAACCAAGGGGAAAACTGGTTCCTTTCTCATACAATTTTTAAGTTTTAACCATATTTTATGATGTTTTTTTGTTGCCTAAATTAGTAATGTTTAGTTTCCACCAGATACTATTTTTATGAAAAAAACACATTGTTGAAATAAAACAATCTCAACATATCATAGCTGTTCTTGCGCTTTTCATCATATCACTACTTTCATCAGCAGGATAGAGTTGTCATGGAAGTTTATATGTTTATTTTTTGGAGTAGGCCTACTTGAGGATTTCTCGTCCACATTGGCTTAAAACTTTAACGTTAAACTTAATTATTTCCCCTGAAAACAGCAACTGACGAAACAATCTCACCTCAAAAGGTCCTTTCAGTAGCTGTTCTGGGGCTTTTGATTATATCCCAAGATTCAATAATGTTAAGTTTTTGGTGAAAATGTTCAGTATGAACAGATTACAAAAATATCTCCCACAACCTATTACAGTTGTTTCATATCAACAAGTCTAAGGAGAAGCTATACTAAAGAATAAATGTGAGTTTATAGCTTCTCCTGGTTGTTGGAAATTGAGCCCAGATATCTCAACTGTGCTACATAATCTGGAATAATGGAAAGTAAGAAGCACTATGGACTCGTAATTTCTCTGTGAAAAGAAAATCTATACCGTTTCAAAGTCATCATTCCAGCACAGTAGGCCTATGCAGCATTTACTATATTACACTAGTTGATGCCCTTGCAAAGTTTGCCTGTTCATTGAGAGTTGGAAAGTGAGACGGAGAGAGAGGCACCTCAGGTGAACCTCCCTCAGATTGATTTAAATTGAATAGGAAGGATTTCCTCTGTATTGATTGAGCAGGCTACGATGGCAAAGCTACAGTGTGTTCTTTGGCAGCTCCGGCTGAAGGACAGCGAGCCTGCTGCCACCCCCAACCAACCAATCCTTCATGCTTTTAATGTGTTAATGAGATGTGAGGGGTTTGACTGGGGGCAGCTCTTATTAGTTAAATAACACTTATTATTGACTTATTGATCACTTAAGAATAGATTATTTGTTAAATATTTAATGCAGGATGAGGTCCTTTTTTTGAGTTGCATATTTTAATGCAACATACATTTTAGTATGGAGTTGTTTGAAGATTTGTAAAAACTAGTTTCAGAAGAAGATTAAGAACTAAAGTAATTAACTGCAGAATAATCTATTGGCTTGTAATGTTAAGGATATACTTAGGGTGCCTACTATTACATTATGTTTCTACTTCTACTAAAATGTAAATTTAAAAAAAACGTATTAGCTAACATTATACAATCAAAATCAATACCTCGTTTTGAATATTGGCTCTAAATGCACTCAACAATGTCATTCCATACTGTGTGCATCAAGTTTTACACCATAATCCAAAATACAAATGAATTTAACTTTGGTATTCCAGTTTCAGCAGGAACAACAGTGCAGTATGTTGTTGTGGTGGTCCAGGCTGAGTTAGCAGTAAAATCTAGGAGCAGCAGCAGCCTGAAGGGACTCTCAACCCAAATAATTACCTTCAATAATCAACAGAGGACTGGAAAAGGTGCAGACAGTGAGCCTCTTTAAGTGTCTTCTAGGTCACTGGGTTCATTTTCATTTAACACCTACAAGCTTGTTGTCAGCTCTGTGGCCATAATGCTTTTCTTCTATAAACCAGTTAGCATTGTTTTTAGCCTTTACTATACCACCTTTAAATGCCCCTGAAAATGTATTTTCTTAACCAACCTCTTACTGTGTGAAATGGGGATGCTAGATGAACACATTGGTTTTAACAGTAGTTCTTTTTTGGGGCATTTTTAGGCCTTTATTTCCACAGGAAAGATGAAGACATGAAAGGGGAGGGAGAGGGGAATGACATGCAGCAAAGGACCGCAGGTCGGAGTCGAACCCGAGGCCACTGCGTCGAGGAGTAAACCTCTATGTATGTGCACCTGCTCTACCAACTGAGCTAACCCGGCCACTCTTTGTGCTTTTATTTATTTATTTATTTTTTGCTGGTTTGAAGTGGACGGGGCTCAGTTGGAAAAAGGTGATGTCACTTACTTCTATGCACCAATCAGCAACATTAGAATCAGAATCTAATGACAGTTGGTGGTTTAGTCACAAATCCACACTGTCCTAAAAAAGCAAATATGAATCCTACCTATTAAAAGAAAAAAGAAAAAAACTTTGACAGTTGCTTATTTAGTCATGAATATTTAGTGTTAGGGAGAAATAATTAAACCTGCAATAACTGATCCTTTTGCCACTTTGGGCAGCGAAAACCAGTTGTGAACACAATATTGACGTATCATCAAGTCGATATGGTGAAGTTGTTAGCCAACAGTTGCTTATTTACATATTCAGCAGTTACGGAGCAACATTAGCATTCAATTGGAGTCGTGTTTGTGTCCACCTGATAAATGTAATATTAGTATGTTCACTCTCTCTAGCTCTACCTCTGGTCTCTTTTGCTGCTAAATGCTCCACTATGTTCACCTGGTGCTGAGTAGGTTGTGTACAGTGGGCTTTTAGAGCTTTTTTGCTGAAGCTGCCTGCTGTGGTAAAAAACAATGCTATAAGATTCAAGATTTCTATTTGCCATTTGTGCATACACCAAACAGTCCAGGCACATAGGAAATATTGTGCAGGGTCTTTGAGTCAAGTAAAAAAGGTTAAGGGCAAAGAAAAAGCACACCGACAAAAATAGAAAAAAAGATTATACAAGGTAAATGAAATAAAATAAGGCAAAAAACGTAGACACAATAAATTATGAATACTGTGTATGAATACTACTATAAACACGAAGCTTGTAAACATACTATACCAAAAAGAAAAAAAAACAGACTGTTAGAGTAGAAGTAATAAATATAAACAGGTTATAAAACACTTTCCTAAGGGTAGTGTGTCTGTGACAACTATGGGTGTTATTGCATTTGTCAAGAGAATAAATATTGCCGTCAGAGAAACCGCCACGAGAAAAAAGAGCCGTCAGAGTCAACCACAACATTCAAGTTGTGGGCCGGACAGCTAAACAATAGGCTGAAACTATGACATGGTTTTCACATTGTCATTTGATACATAGTTTTCATAAGAATATCAATTATAGGCACTTTTAAGATTTCAAGTTTTTTTAAGGGGCTTTAAGTTAGCTGAGCATGAAAGCTCTTTTACAGGAAGCCTTGCAACACAGTCCCCGAAGAGCTCTGCTGGTGCAGTTGGGTGCTAGCCTTGCTTAAGGGCACCACAAATTAATGGTAAGGGGAGGATCAAGCACTCAAACCCAATCGCTGCTTAGAAATTATCCATTGTTTAAATTACTGATGCCATTTAAATTATCTTTTGACAAGACGGGATTTAAGGATAGTTTCACTTTCAGAAAACATGATTCTGTGTCACTTTGCTAATAATTCACTCATCTTTGTTTTTTTCAGTAAGCCCACCAACATCTTAGAAACACCATTTTCTATTTGCTGGGTGCATTCAACCATGACAGCTGCTGTCTAGAGACGACATCTTGTAGCTTGATGGATCGGAAAAAAGGTTTCCAGCCCTTGTAAGGGAGGGAGGTTTACCTTGTCACAGACTGCCGCTGATGTATTACGAAACACTTTAATGCTCATTGAATGTATATCTCATCACGTCCCCTTATTGACTCATAGCTATCCGGTCTGTCTGAGGAATGAAAGTCTGACCTCTGTGTAAAATTTATTCCGGAAAAAAAAGTACCCTTTTCATGTTGCTGATGGAGGGTAAAAAGAACTGTTGGCCTGGGTCATGAGCTGAGAGCTTAGGGGGAGAAAAGAAGGCTTAAGTTTGCTTCATGTGAATGTTTTCACCTCACCTGATCTGCACTTCTTTTTTCACCGCGGCACTTCTTTTTTCACCTCAAAGCCAGACACACAGTCTTCTATCTACCTCTTCACACCCCACTACATCTCGCCTGTGTCCGCTCTGTCTCATCAGACAGGATGATGGACTTTAGAGAGGCTCCAGCTTCGTCCCTGACCGGAGGGCCCCCATTTCTCAGCGCTTCTGCTGAGGTAGACTCCTCAGCCTTGCGTGCATGGGGGCCCTCTATTATTTAAAGCAATATGCGTACAGACTAAGCCAAGAAAATCCAATTTGTTATAGGAACACCATATAAATCTCAGACTCTGTGATCCATGGCAGTGTACTGCGGGGCAAAACATGCTTGACTGCGGAATTTTATTTCATTTTTTAATACAGAGCTCAAATGTGCAGTGCCTAATTCATTTTGATGATGTCGTCTCAGACATGCACACACACTTAAATGCACAACAATACACATTATGCATGCGCGTATGTCTGCACATAACGTGTGACAGGGATGTCATAAGGTAAATGCATCTTCAGTGACAAATCTCTGTGTGTAAATCCTGAGGTCAGAAAGAATATGTAGTCTTTTGGTGAGAGCAGTATCCTGCAAAAGAACCTACTGATTGTGGCATCTCTGAACAAGACTGCTTAGGTCCTCTCTTCTAATGTTTCTCTATCTGAGAGGTCCATAATGTGTCTCATCTGCATTCAGGAAAAATGCACATTCATGTCATTATCTGTAATAAGTATGAATGCTATGTAAAGCAGTTAATATAAAATAGTCTAAATCTTGACATTTTCCTGCTAGCACACACTGCGGCTCCACATTGACTTCCTTCTGTTTGTACTCTGCAGTTGAATGGCTGTTTGGTTAAGAGACTTAATCTCATTCATTGAAACATCTTATGAATCAGTTGCGTATGACGAAAAGCAGTCTGGCTTTTGTAGAAAATGACTGGAAATGCAGCCCACTCCCAGTGGAACTGCTACTGCTGCTTAAACACAGAACTGAGTAGATGAACTGTTGTTATGCATCAGAGTGCCGTGAAAGGACATTATCTCTCTTTCTGTTGCCTACTCTTGCTCCATCTTCATTTGTCTCTTTCCAAAGACATCAATATTTGAGCCAAATGAATGGCTAACTTGCAAAGTTTTTCTCCCAGCCTTCCACGTCTACCAACACTGATCTTACTCACTAATCATTGAATAGTGACGTGTAGGCTTTTATTTTTAATGCCTTATATTAGACTTCCCTTCATATAAATAATAATTACTTTTTGTCAAGAAAAAACCTATAAGGTCAGCTGTCTCCATGGCATTTATTCATGTACTGTACTACATAAACTGAACCCTGCTATTTCTTGACCGACTAACTGGAACAAATACTATTTATGACATTGACAAAGACTTGGAAGTTACATGAATGTTAGTCTCGCTTTGCCAGACCCTCCTCCAAAGCGCGCTGGAGGAGTCTGGCTCCTCCACATAGCATTCGGGGACGGGAGGAAAGCGTGCTCTGGTTTATTGGCATTTCTTTAAACCAATCAGAATCGTCTTGGGCGGTGCTAAGCACCGCAGAAAAGCAGCGGCGTTGCTGCAAAATGGGCTCGGAAGGAACTTGTTTTGGTGGAACGTGTTCGTTTAAAAGTTGTTTTAGTCATGCGACAGAAAACTCAGATTGGACAGATAGTCTAGCTAGCTGTCTGGATTTACCCTGCAGAGATCTGAGAAAAGGTTAACCATAGTCATAAATAAATAATAATAAATAAATCGACCGGAGTTTAAAATGCCAACACAAAGGAAGCCCAAGGCAATCGATATTCGGCCTAAATGAGTGAAATCTGGCGGATTTTCCGGCGGCAACGGAGCAATCCCGGAAGTGGAACGTCAAGGATATAGTCTACATGAATGTTGACTCAATGTCCACTGTCTGTCACTCGAAGATAAGGAGTACTATCATTAAGGATCTATTAAACTACTTAATGAATCCTGCAGTCAAATAGCTTGGTAGACCTGAATGGTTAGTCTTGTACGTACCTTGTTTTTAAACAGATTTGTACATAATTGGAACATATGTTTTACCTCAGAGATAATTGAGCTGATCTTAATTATGGAGCCCCTCAGACACCATCACCACATTTACCCAGCCTATAAATAGAGATCTGTTGCATCCCTGTTTCTGTTTGAGATGTATGAAGTTGCTGCAGGTGCAAACAGTGTAGCCAACTGTATTGACTAACTGATCTGATTAAATAGACCGACTATTAGTAGTGACCGACTGGGGCAGAACCTGCTAGAGTATCGCTTTCCCATGAACCAGATATACAGTGTCTCTTTGGCTGTAAAAAATATGACTGTCAAGCTAAAATGTCAAATTGCTAAAAAGCAATTTTTTCAGTCCTCCTCCATCTCTCCCCCTCTTGTTTACATCTTCATCTTTTTCTGTTTTGGCTTCAAGTCCTATTTTTCCCTGTCATTGCACTTTGTCTTGTTCTCCGCTGCCTTGAATCATTTTTTCACACTCTCATCACTATTTCTCCCATTTCCTACAGCTCTAGGAAGTTTAATTTAGTCTGCTGTAAGGTTGTGAATAACAACTTGGTTATCTATAGTCAGGTGCTTGTGGTTGACAGATCACTCATTAGTGCAGAGCTCTGTGCTAGCTGTGATACTAAGTTTATGTCAACATTTTTGGATACAGGCTCTAACAGAAACTAGCATTTTAATCTCACTTAAAATATGGTGCTCATATAGGCACCAATGTCAGCCTTTATCTGGCTTATCAGGTTGTAGTTTTCACACATCTACACTGTATCTATTTTTCTCTCCATGGTGTGAGCTAAGCTTCACTAAAAACATGTAGCTCAACCTGCACTTAGCACCCTGCCTGACATTTACGAGAAACACGACTCCTGAGCAGTCAGAGCAATTTAGACAGACTACACACTAAGACAGTGTGAGCAAGGAGACCAAACGTGCTGGGATTTTCTTAATTCCCTTCAGTGTTTAACCCCCAATCTGCTTTTTTTCCTACTCAGTGTGCCTGTTGATCTTCACTGAGCATGTGCAAAGCATGCATGTCAAAATAGCAGCGCTGAGGGATTGAACAGATTCACATTTTCTCAAGTTCATATTGGTGGCAGCAGCGGGTGAGTTGTGGGAGTTTATTTGGCACGCCAGAGCATCTGTAGCTCTCGGGTTTCGACTGGTGGATGCATCGGGCGGCACACACACACACACACACACACACACAGATACACCTGTCGCTGTCTGTTAAAGAGACACTGGCTGCTTAGTAAACGAAGAAGAAAAATAATAAGAGCAAGAGAAGAGTGGGAAACGTTTAGGGTCTGTTGAAGACAAGTGCCAGTGGTCGTTCAACCAAAGCTCTAAACCAGAGTGACACTCTTTTGTTTGATCGGGTGGAGAATTGTTGGACCTGCAGGATCTAAAGGGATATCGAAGGGTAGTGATGATGGGTGAGGTCGGGTTGGGAGAGGGCAGGGTCAAATTCCCGCTCTACACTTGGAAGCTGGGTAAAGCAGCCACCCAACCTCCTCCTGCTGCAGGCCAGGGCCCTATACATAGTACTGATGCTGCTCTTTAGCTGTCTAGCAGATGGTCCCACTGCTGCTGCGAGGATCACTTTGCCTCAGATTCGTCAGATTCTCTGGCTTGGGATCAAGTCAGGGGTACAGAGAGAGACAGAAAGTGTCTTAAAGTGTCTCGGCTGTGGGTACACATGGTTATTTCATTAGTTGTTGAGATCGGATCATAGCGATTGGATTTTAACGAGAGAACGGCACTATGTACAGTATCCTTTCTTGGCATTAAACCCTCCCATACACACTGGGTATGTACAGTATGTTGGCATTATCATCCATTCTGCTCTTTTTCCTACTGCCTCACACTTCTCAGATGACTGGGTAGCTTTTTGATCCTAGTGTAACTCTGACCACTTCTGGTTCTGAAGTGTTCTGAAACTGCACTTTAAAGTGAGAAAAAATTTTTTTGCACGTCCAATTCAAGTTTGTATTGTTGCCTGGCTTTCAGTGTAGCATTTTAGTGATCTTATAATATTGTATAAGGATTTTCCATACTAACAAATACAAATTTCATATAATTGGTCCCATGTACACAACAATTTGGCACTAAAAATCACCTGTTAGCAGTTTTATAAGCCTTAAAAAGGCATGCTACATACACACATAGTTATGGCATATTCCACTAATAGTGCCAGGTGGGTTCATAAGGCCACCACAATTACAAACATCTGAAAAGAAAGAGGTGTATTTACTTGATTTTAAAGAGGTGACAATTCTTCCTTCATCCCGTGGCCATATTGAGTTTCCCTATCTGTAGCCTGAAACAACAAGCTGTGCTTCCTCCATCACACAACTACCGGGAAAGCTGCAGCAGTGACTCGGAGCCAACATTGATGCTTTCTGCTATCAGTAATCACCTCCCTGAAGCCCATAGTTGGGTCTTGGGGTATTTCAAAATGCTGCTGGTATGGACTGCTGTGCCAGCTTGGCCCCTCAATCCACCAGTGTGACATTTAACTCTACTGTGCTTCACTTTGTTCATTAAAAGTGCTTGAAGATAGACTTTTTATTGCCCTGCAACACAAACTGACCAAAGTATATATCTTTAGAAGGTTGTTGGTAAATCCGAAAGACTTGAATAATTTGCCTTTTTATTGGTTCAGTTCTAATTAGCTTCTGTACTAATTGGACCACTAATCATTTGTTTATTAGTCAATTTCAGTCACATTGTTCTCTTTAAGCAGCGTTTCTGTGGAATTGATCACATCTCTAAAGCAGGAATTACTTGATCTGTACATAATTGTGATTTCATCATATTGTACCATTAGTAAAAAAACAAAGTATAAAAAGATTTATTCTAGCCTTCAACTACTAATTTGTAGTGCAAGATTTCACAAGAACAGCGTCATACTGCTTGATTAATGAATTCAAAGTGTGTAATTGATCAGGTAGACGATAGTACAGTCAGAACCTTTTTGATTGCAAACACCTCCTATATAAACCAGGATATCATTTGTGATGCACCACCAACATATAATGTGAACACCTCACTTTAGGGTTAGGGCCTCCTACAATATCTGTTTGAACTTTTACATCTGCTGAAAGAGACGAACAATCTCGACGAAAAGTCTCTATTCCTAAAAAATTATTCTTGATTTTGCAAAGACACCTTTTCTCTTGGTTTCTATTTGATTTCCATCTGTACAACAGTGTTAAAATTCAAACTTTTCTCATTTATTGTTGGATACAGGAGACGTAGTGAATGCTTTCTAATGCAGGAATAACGGTATAATGAGGTGCATTCAAGAAACTGGAAAAGCGGGCGCCCAGATAGCTCAGTTGGTAGAGCGGGCGCTATATATAGAGGTTTACGCCTCGACGTAGTAGGCCCAGGTTTGACTCCGACTTGCAGCCCTTTACTGCATGTCATTCCCCCTCTCTCTCCCCTTTCATGTCTTGAGCTGTCCTATCACAATAAAGGCCTAAAAATTCCCAAAAAATAATCTTTAAAAAAAAAAGCCTCTTAAATTATTTTCTTTACACAATAGTCTGGCCATGCAAGGGGACTTACAGCTTCCCGATCACACTAAACCTTCTAGTTTTGGGTCCAGAGTGCCATTGTTTGTTGTCATTGAATACTGTCAGGGTCTGTTATCATGCCTCCTGTGTCTGTGGGTGCTGTACAGCCTGTATCTAAATCTATTGAGCTAATACTGCTGTGAAGGAGGTGGGAGCCAGAACCATGGCAACCATCAGCTCAGATTAGTGTGGGACGTGAGCTGGCAGGAGTCTCACACACACACACACACACACACACACACACACTTACACACAAATACGGTACACAAACAAATCAATATGTGTGTGTGTTGCCAAATGGAGCCAGACCTTCTCGACCCTGACAGATACAGATGTTCATTTATCGGTTGCACTGATTGAATAAAGGGTTTCCTCTCCCACAGAGATAGCAAAGGCTGCGTAACAGGTTTAGAAACGATATTACTCGACGCTGCTTTGCTGTTGCTGCTATTGATTATTAGTTTCTGTTCTTTTCTTTTCTGCTGCTGAAATGGTTGTCCGTTTGAATTTGACAATATGTTTCCTTTTTATCGGATTTCCTCGACAGTTTAATTAAATTTAAAATGCCCTTTGCATGGGGTTACCTTGTTGCTCTGCGTGTTGTATTTTACGTCACAAACATATATGGGAATACGTTTCACCTATTCTCGTCCGTACAGTTTGTTGGATCAGCCTCCACCCCATACCACAAAATGGTTTCTTTTATGCCGCTTTTTATGTGAAAGCTTTACGAGCAGCAGTAGTAACCTCCATATGTCAGAGGTGCATATCTGAGTGTCAGTTTGAAAACCTTACAGTATATTTTGATTCCGAGTCAGGGTGGCATGAGAAGCAACAAAGCTGAGCCAATATAGATTATTTTCTTCTTGTCCCGTCTTGTTTATTTTATTTGGATAGGTCATTGTCAAAACATTTTTGGCTTTAACGCTCCTCTCTCTCCTCTGGCAGGATGACGAGGTGGTGCTCCAGTGTGTGGCCAACATCCAGAAGGAGCATCGCAAGTTCTGCTTGGCCGTTGAAGGACTGGGAAACCGTGTGTGTTACCTGGAATCCACATCTGAAGCTAAGGTGAGGATGTGCTTTGTTTTGTGCTGTAGATATTATGAAGACACACATGGAAAGTCAGTGGCAGTTTTGCATGAAGCAGGCAGCCATAAAAGCTACAAAGTATATGATTGACCTTTTAAGTTGAGGCAGTACTCTGGATACCTTTGCTTGTTACAGGACTCAATGTGGATATATATTTATATATTCATATTTATATGATAATATATTGAATTGACATTTTTTTTCAAATTAGTTGAGCTGTTTTCACAATCTTTCCATGTATCCCCTGGCAACAGCAGAGATATCCCATGGGGTTCGAGCGGACACCCAGCAGGTTGATAGAGGAAAAGCTGCTTTCTTGATGAAATGACAAAATTATGATTTACAAAATCTAATATCCAGCAGAGACACTCCTGAAATGTAATTAACTGAGTGCAGCTTACTCAGCTTCCTGAAATTGGCCCAGATATGAATATTCAGACATTTAATTTTCTGAAAACTATGCATGTTGTATCATTCATTGTTTAATCCAAATGTAGATGGGTTTCCTTAATCTGGATGTTAATTCTGAATAAAAAATGAAAAAAGATGGAGCTTAGTATCTCTGTTTTATATTTGTGTCCCCTCTCATATACTGTACATGTATTACATCTTTCAGTAATTGGATCCTTTAACAATAAAATTGGGACTTTTCCTCCTTTGAAAATATATTTCCCCTGCATAATTAAATAGATGCACATCCAAAAGCTAAGTCTGCAGTCCTGTTTTGCTCCTTGGCAGTCTCTCTTCCTGATAGTGTAAATCAAAGAGGCACTTGTGAGGTCTTTTACTGAAACCCATCTGTTTATCCTCTCTGTCTCCTCCCCCCACTCTAATTAAGATGAGCTTTCCAGTTGAATAATGGGGATGAAGTAGACCCCCCTATGGTGCAAAGTAGCCTACAACTACTTAGATAAAAAACAATCTAAAAATGGGTGCCTTGGTGGTGCGATGGAAAAACATTCCTGCACCACTGCGGTGACCCAGGCTCAGTTCCCGGCTGTGGTGCTTCGAGCTTAGCCAGAACCCCAACAAATACAACTGACAGTGTTCATGGGGCCCGTTATGGATCATGAACTTGTTTCTGAAGTGGTGCATGCCAGTGGTGGTTGGGCCCAGGCAGACAAAACATTAACAAATATGATATTTTGTTTTTAGGAGAGTGACGTTTCTTATTGTGACTGTGCGATGAAAATTGTCAGTGCTCTGTTACATGTCTCATTAATCTTCTTTTTCACTAAATGTACTGTGTGGTCTTAAAAAAAAATGTTGAAATGAAGCAGATCGTGTTAGCTCTGGAGAATATGCCTCCTCATTGGAACATACTTGTTGTATACCATTATGTGCATCATTAGTCACAACATTTTCAGTGATGTTTGACATTTTAATAGGAAGCGCAAGAACAATAGGGTTAACAGTATACTCATGATGTTCTTACTCTTTTATATTTGGCTTCACACTTACTTTGTGTCAGAGTCATAACATGATCACAACCGAAAAACTCTCCAATGCCAGTGTAACCACACTCAGTCGCACTTCTATGACTGGCTGGTTTGAACAACCCCTCGACTCTGCGTTGTGTGTAGAATGATGAATGACGAGCGGGAGACTAGTTGATCTTTACGCCGCTATGGGCCCATTTATTATCTGAATAGGAACAGAGTATGTACTGGTCAGTCATACAGTTGGCTCACAGTAGCTTACACGCAGCACGCTACAAAAGAATAGCATGTTGTTTTAGCACAGAGGCTAGCTAGAAAGTGCATTATGCCGCTATTTTAACACTCTGGCACTTGCAAAAGGTACAACAATCCACTTGTAACTCTTATTATTAATATGTTCATAAATCACAGTGCACATATGTTCATACAATGAATATACGGACACAAATACACAATATTTGTACTCCATGCTGCACTCGGCAACTCACCTTGGGCACATCTCTCATAACTGGCCATGAATACACAACAGCCGGTGGTATTTAACTACTGCAGAGAGGGGGCGCCCTTGAGCCAATAATTCTACATTGATATTAAATAACAATAATGGCAAGTGGAATGGCATAAAATATAAAACCTGTTACACCAGGATGTTTATGAGCTGTGCATATCAAGTCATGCCTGATTTAATTGAGCGACGGAGCAGTAAGACTTTGAGTAAAATCTGGGGACTTGTTTCTGTTCACCCATCTGGAACTGTTGTTGAGTCATAGGGCAACACCTGCCGAGCTCGAGGCAGCCCATCACAAACACCTCTTTCCTCTCACCTTGGGTACCACTGGTGACAATGCTTCAGGCCTCTTTGGCTGTGAAATGTGGCTGAATGTCGAGGGTGATGGCTGTGGTTTGGACAAGGGGAGGGGCTGTCATCTGCTGGCGGATCTCAGGGATTGACACCTCATTTCCTAGACTCTAATGAAGCCTGGCTGCCTGCTGCTGCTGGTAGGGAGACATGAAGCTGTAGTGAATTAGATCCAAGAAGAGTTGTTGTTTTTTTAAATATGATTTTGCTCCACATATTTACTACCTTGACATATTGTAAGCTTGGGCCATTAGTGGTATCATTCATTCATAGATTTGAATATTCAAGAGGAAAAATACTATCTTAGAATTAAGTGAACTCCTAAAATTCTGTCTTAACCACCTTGTATGAAGTTTATAATAATGCCGATATACATGTACAATACAAACTGTACAGACCTATTTGCTTATTTCTGCATTGATTAATTTAGGTCATACCCTTGTTATCATAACTGCTACTAAAAGTTTTGTCTCTTTTAAGCCCCCCTCCCAAAAAGCCCAGTCTGCTCTGATTGGCTTGTGAGAACAATGTGGCACACCTTTACAAAGCTAGTTCTCAAGCCGAGGGTAGAGATACTCAGATGGGGGGCGGTTTATTCTAATGAGCCTGCATGTGACGTAGGAAGAGTAGCCAAATCTGAATGGCTTGTTGAATCCCATGTTTTCTGATCTAGGCAGCCCCAAAAAACTTACTGGGTTGTCTTATTTTACAGTTTGTGGTTGAGTAGTTTTCATTGGATTTGTTGACAATAACAAAAATATATCACCAGATTTCTCCTTTTATTGTGACATAGTTTTCTTCAACATTTAAAAAGCACTCATTTTAGCTTAAATGCCTTTGCAAGGAGGAAGTTAATAGGATTTATAGCAGACAACCTTGAGAAGATGGAAAAAATGTATTTCACTTTATTTAATCTCTTTTGAATAGCATGCAATATGATGCAAGCCTCTAGATTGTTAAATGCTGTTTGATCTTTTGAAGGATCACTTCACTCATTTTCACGGCTTATATTATTATATTGTGTTAAGCTCCCTGCAGACTTTCTAAAAGGTCACTGTGACTGTTGAGACAGTGTCTTTTTTATTCCCAGAAAAGGGAGAATGTTCAGTATGTCTGCCCATCCCTGGAAGAAGTATGATAATTGGAATATTGGCCGTGAATAATTCATAAGAGGTGTAAGGTCTGCGGCAAGTTGAGAGTTATCAATGTGAAAGGTCGTGTGACACCACAGGTGTAGCTGCTTCAAGTGATGTTGCATCCTCTTGCAGGCAAACATAAATATTTAACTGACCCTGTCTCACGTTTTGTGGTGAGATAACTAGATTTTGGGGCTGCTAGCCTAAAAGAAATGTCCTTTTACATGACATTTACTAGATTCTTTGTCACTGGAAACGTCTTGTCTTGGTGTCAATGCAATCAAATGATGAAAATCTGAGTAGACAACATGTGTGCAGGCTGTTGGTTGCAGCTCACAGAACTGGACACTTGCACACACAGTGGTGTTGGAGGTTCCCTTGCAGGTTTGTGTTGAGTTACAGAGCAGCCCCATCCTCATTATCACCCAGCAGCCCTCCCCTATGTTCACATTTCTCACTTAACTGCAGAGGTCAAGGGTCAGCCGGTTGTGTTACCGAGTCAGGGCATTCACATAACACCTTTATATCGTGACTTGTCCTCTTCTGCGGGCAGAGACAGATAACATGTTATGTGAAGCTGGCTATTGTTATGAAATGTAATATTAAATTTAAACAATATTTGGTAACACTTTACTTGAAGCTATCTACATAATAACCCTAACCCTAACTTGTCATGACAAAAACCGAATGACACTTAATGACAGAAGTGTTATATCATAAACGTTTATGACTTGTTTATAATGTTTATGACACGTTCATGACAGTGTCATGTCACTCTTATGTAAATACCTTCAAGTAAAGTGTAACCTAATATTTGGATTATTCAAAGAAATGAGGGTGGGTATATGATCTGATACGAGGGTGTGGGAGGTATTATGCTTTACGTGTTATTGATTAGACATGTGTGCAGTGTAATGTTAATCAACAGTGCCATCTAGCACATCACAAGGTAAATTAATGTTTCATACTCTGACAAGCAGATGCAGATAATGAACAGGTCCCCAGGTCTGTGTCTGAATTGCTTTTGTGTAATTTACTAGCACCATTTAATCTCAAATGCCCAATTTATATTCTTCACTATTCTCTCTTTGCATTTGCTCTTTGTAAACTTTTAATGCATGCTGCCAATATTAAATACATTCAGTGAAGTTAATTCAGACAAACAAACAATTTACTGAAAGTCTGTTGTAGCAGGAACCAAACAACGCTGTGTGCTGAGGAATAAGCCCTATAGCCCAACTAATCACTGCTCATTTGCGGCCCCAGGTTGCATGCCTTTTGACAGCCAAAGGACAAGTCAAAGCAAAGAACAATCAGCATTATGTATAAGCACCATTCCTCACTGAGCAGCTTAGTCCTTTCAATTGGTCTGTTCTCTCAGATCAGTGCCTGGAATTCATTTAGTAACCAATAACTGCTGTGGAAATAAATATGAGAATGTAGATACAATCTTACATGCCTACATGTGTGCATGCGTCTAATTAATCAACACACTTTACAGTACTGCATATCCCTGTCATTTAAGTTTAATTTCTTTAAGATGCATAAAGATGAATAGAAAATAATAATGTATAAGTAGCATTACTGTCACCAGAATGAAGGTGACATGACAGATCCCAGCAAACGTGCTATACAGTAGAAAAATGTGCATACAGGCACCTAATTGAAATTGGAGGTCTAGTTGTCGTTCACACTCTCAGCTGGTTTTGGAAAATGTTAAATCAGATATCTTTCTGATGTCAGTTCTTGAAGTTTAATAAAAATGTAAATATATATTTATTCACCTTTGTCATAAGAGGCATCAGTTTGGAGCTATAACTTGACACTGCAATTTGTATTTAGGTCACAACCTGCACATCACCGTTTATCAAACTGTTTAGACACTACGCATGTCAACTTTTAGAATGTCAGTGAGCATCATAAATGTTGATAAAATTATACATTTAAAAGAAATTATTTAGCTTGGAGTTCTTCAGTCTCAAATTTAAGAAAACCATGCGAAGTGTTTTGATGTTGACTCTCACAATCTGCCCACTGTCACGTAAAAATTTGTTCTGCAGATCAGGGAAGTTGGGTGCAGTGGCATATGTTTGAGGATACACAGGTAACATAAAAGGGCAAAAACATAGTCAAGGAGAGTAAAGTCCTGACGCATTTTTTTTTTACTCAGGTAAGGAGTCTGTTTTTGCTCAAAGCACCTTGTCAATGCCTCTTTGACTAATGTTTCTTTCCCTTTGTCCTCCTCTACTTCCTACCCTCCCTCCCTCCTTTCTTCCCTCCAACCCTCAGTATGTTCCTCCAGACTTGTGTATTTGTAACTTTGTGTTGGAGCAGTCCCTGTCGGTGCGGGCCCTGCAGGAGATGCTGGCTATGACTGGGCAGAACAGCGAAGGGGTGAGTACTTCCCTCCTTCCCACTTATACCCCACCACTCTCTGTCTCGTGCACATACAAACTTGCATACACAAACAAAAAGTAAAATTGACATACACGTTAAAGTGTCATGAACCTGCAAAAATAGCTGTTTTTTAAGTGTTTTTTAAGTGAATAAAAACCCTAAATAAAATCCACTTTACTAGTTGTGTCTTAATGAAGCATAAACAGTGTTGATCCTTATCAGTAACTTCACTTCAGTTCACTTATTTTTTTGCCTTAAATAATAACTAGTCACATTACAAAGTTACTCTTTATTAAAAGTAACTGTTATAACTTACATACTTACAGCACATGTACAGTGTGCCGTTTTGAGAAGAAAACATCAGCAGAATCCCCACTACACGGGGGGCATTTGTTTTGAAGGTATAGTCATCTGCAGAATGTATGATGGACTTGCTCTCGGCAGAAAGTTTTTATTCATTTCTTGTTTTCCTAAGATAGCAGTAACAAGATAGTAATGCCAGATAGTAGGCTTCCACGTGTTAAATATGGAAAGACAAACATTTTAGTATAAGTCTGAGAAAGTAACTGATTATTTGGATTACTGTAATAACTGTAATGAGCCGAGCACTCTAATGCATTACCCATAAAGCAGCAGAAAATCTAATAATCAGAAACCTTCCTTCAAGCACGGCACTGCATATTGTTGCCAGTTCTAAGATGTCTAAATTCTTTAATTACTCATTCAGAGTGTGATTATTTTGCAAATACTTCTACAAAACTATTTCTGGACTACATTGTGACTCTGAATAGAACTGAATGTTAAAAATCAATAAATAGGTTGGATTACATCCTAAAGGCAAAGCAGACAGACCACATCTTGCAATACTATAAACTGCGTTAACACTGAGAATTGCAATTTAATTCTAAATAGAAGCAGTCTCTTTTCATTCCCTGTTACACTTTTCTGTTTTGCAAAAAGAGATCAGAAGACAATGATAATGAAAGGCTGTCAGGGGTCAAAGAAAGGATGGAAATGATCTGTTACTGCACTGCTGCATCCACAGCCTCCTTTCTCCTTAACTTCCGCTCTCTTGATTTACGATAAACAGTGCGTGTCCCTTCCTCCCTACTCCGCTCCAGCTCACTTGACATGTTTTATTAGAGCAGGTAAGTAATCTTTAATCAGATCTTTTGAGTGCCACGAGGGTGTCATCGACAGGCAATGTAGCACTACGGTGGGCTACGTGTGATCTGTAAACCTGTCAAATGCTTGTATTCACTCATGTTGCTGCACTGCAACAGAGTCATTTCAGGTGTCATTTAATCTCATCACCCAGCCCTTCTAGACCCAATGGGGGAGGTCAAGAGATGAAAAAGGACGGCCTCACGTTTGGATGAAGTGCTAATTTGTTTAGGAGAAAAACAAAGAGAAAACAGTGCTTAATTCTCAAATAGATCCCAGCATTAAATTTGGACTAACAAACCACGACATACAAGAAACTGCTTTTTAGTGGTGGTGTTTTTTTTTCATTACTGTTCCTGTTAGAAACACATGGTCTGTGTTGATTTTGAAAGCATTCCTCAATTGATGGGCCCAATTATCATTATTAGCTAATATTTAGGACAGACCATTATTATGTAGGAACAGAAATGACAAAGCTGGTTGATGAATCATTGTGCAGTACAGTTGCAGCAATTAGAGAAACCATTACGGTGCTATTTGCAAGATGAATTGAGTACAAAATCCCACAATACTAATGCCAGATAGCCCAAATTGTGTGTTGTGCTGGATAGCTCTGGCTACCACTGTACTTTCATGCACAATAGCCTTCTGGCACAGATGGTTCTTTAAGTGTGTTATTTTGTGTACCGCTTGGGTCCTCTCCACCGGTGATTCAGACCTGCATTGTTATTAGCCTGGGTAGCAGATTTGTTTTGTGCTCAACATTACAACATTGTTGGCTGGCCTTGTTTGGCAAGACACCATGAAGTTGGCTTGAATACAAACTCTCTGGTAGCAAGGCTAATAAATCGCCCTTCTTTTTCCTTTCCACTATGAGGGCCCTCTTCTCTCTATTGTTGCTCTCATATTTGTGTAATTAACTGCTTCACAACTCAATAACACATTATTTTCATTTGTATTTGTGTGTTACTAGAGTGCTGACCATGAAAAATGGGTAGGTCCAACAGTTCATTCATCCATCATGTTGTCATTGTGCATGACAGACTGCCAAACGAAAGGGTTGAATTTCCGGGCACTTTCACTTGAAGTAACGCCCATGTCTCGATTGCCATAAAAGCTGCATTTATAGTGTGTGGAGCATTTAGTTTAAATGTCCATGACAGGTACTGCAGTGTAGGGAGACATTAAGCTAATAGTAATACATTTCAATGTTTCCATCTCAGCACATATTGTGCAAATGGATATTAAAATACATTTATTTCCGTGAGACTCCCTCTGGATAGTAAATTAAGCTTTCACCTCACTGCAGCTCAACACATTCTTTCCCTCAGCCAGTCTGGAAACAATCAATTAGCTTGTCACAGATGTCTCTGAACTTTAAATTATGGCAATCTTGAAATAGATGTTGCTGCTCTCACCTTGTGCACAGGAGTCACATATTTTGCCTCGCCTCTGAAGACTTTGTGTGCAAGTGTGCAAGCACTTTCAAGTGATAGTGTCTGCTTCTCCTTTGCTTATACCTTTTTTAGCTTTCAATGCAATAGGATTCAGGCCTTAGTATACAGCTTACAGTTTGTGCTGTTAAAAGATACACACACATAATTTACATAGATTTTGCTTACCAAAGATAGTAATAACTTCCCTTGTTTATATATTTTACTGAATCTAAATTAAAGGATCTGAAAACCCACACGTTGGCAGAAAACTTACTTTGTGGTTTGGGTGTGCTTCTCTGTTTTCTCTGGGTTTGGTCTCTAACATCAATTCATTTTAAGGGTATATTGATATGAGGAAATGTCCTGAAATCCTATTTGATTTCAGAGTTTGCAAATGCACTACTGTTGAGCAAAGCTGTTGTAGAGGATTCAAGGATTCATTATCTGTTCTTCATATAACTCAAACAACAAACTGGACTGCCAACACACTACACTTGAATTTTATTTTTTTCATACCTCACTTGTGGTTTTTATTTTTTAAAATAACATGGCCGGATGTATAGTTTTTCTTTGTTTTTTCTCCTAACTTTCACATATTACACATCACGGTCGGTGTACATCACATTTTGATGGACTGTTATGAAGTAAATATAAAGCAAATGGAACACAATCACTGTCTCATTATCCAAATGATTTGAAGGAGAGGGCATTGAATATATACATGAGAATCAATATTTCAGATGGTAGGCCTACTTAGCAAATGAGTCTGGCATGACTCCCTTCTTCAGGGCCTTGGAAAAGTGATTAGTGTGCTATTTCCCATGCTCAGGCTCTTCCATATAAGATAAGCTATTGCTATGAAGTGAACATTTAGGTAAATTACTTAGTCATGGTGTAGTGTAATGACTCTGTCAGGCTTTATTAGCAAAGAGAAAGAACACTCATTCTCGTAAAGCAAAGCAGGCAAGGAAATAAAAAAAAAAATCTGTGTTCAGGATGTTGGCTCAGTGATCAGTAATAAGAACAGCCACCAAAACCATCCATGTGTTTTAGGTAGTTTGTATTTTACACTGGCCCAAAAAAAAATCTGTAACATTGATGTGTGTTAAGTTAAGTGATTTATCAGTATATTTGCTGCTTACAGCCTTTGTTTTTGTAAATTGGATAGCATTGGCACTTTTGGCACAATTTATAGACCCCAAAGTATTTTTCATGTTAAAAAAAATAATACTGCGCACTTTTGAGGTACTACTATTTCTTTCTTTTTTTGCTACAGGCAAACTGTACTTTTTAGTCCACTACATGTATTTGATAACTTTAGTTAGCCTAGTTCCTTTGCAGATTGAGATTATAATACAACATATAACCAACAAATTGAATTTACAAACTACCCAGAAGTATATAAAGTAATTAAAAATAGTCCCACTTTTACCAGCTGAAGTACAGTAATGTTACACATCAGTAGTTATAATACAATAACATATTATTGTGAAGTACTTTTACTTTTGGCACTTAAGTATATTTTGATGCTACCTATTATGCTATGCCTACTTTTGTACTTTTATGTAAAAGTTTAACACTGCGGTATTTCTACTTTACAATTTTTATTTTTAATAGCTGTACTTTTCCCACCACTGCTGGTTGTGTAATGTTCAGTCAGCAAAGAGAAAAAAAAAGCAGCGCCACGATGGCCGTATAGTGATGATGACAATCAAATTACTTGGCACTGTCTGTGGAAATACAATGATAGACTGCAAACATAACGTTACGTAATACCACGAACATAGTTCAGAAGAATTTACGTCGATGTCAGGCAGTCAAAACACGATTTGGGATTATCCAACTCTCCACAGCGCTGTGCGATCTCCAACCATACACAAAAAAAAAAAAAAAAATCAAAGATGGCGCTTAATCAATGCCTAGGTTGCTCAGTGCTGCCGTGTCTAGAAGCTGGGTATGTTGCATCAGTAGTTTTTTAAGCTAGGTACATTAAATAGCTCTCAAATAAATGCTAACTGCAGCGTTCTGGAGCGATGTTGTCAAAGTTATTGTGATTTTTAACGCAGGTTGTATTGCTGTTCTATCGCTAAGGTTAACTTTACCTTAATTATGTAAATGGGAAAGTGAACAGAAGGATTATTAGGTAACGTTAGTGTTGCACCTAATTTTAGCTAGCTAGCTAGCTAGCTAGCTAGTTGTAGCCTACACAAACTGGCAACAGTGTGGGTTCCAGTCATCATTGAATTCTTATTAATTGTTGCTGAGACGTTTACAGTAACCTACCTGTCCTCTGGTGGTAGTTTTGTTTTTTTCAATATTTGCACCGAATGCCCATGATGGTTCCTTCACCAAAAAGCAAAGCCATCCACAAATGTAGCTAATATTTGCTCAGGACTAATTTAAAGCTAAATGGTTACTGACTTAACCTGGTTAGTGTGCATATATTAGTCAGTAAAGTAGCCTACATTGTGTGCTGAGTGTTGGTATGGAGTGACAGAGCCAGCAATCTACCATGACACAAAGGATGATTTTGGTGTCTAGCTTAATGTCTTGACACAAGATGCTGACCTGTGAGCCAATTACAATTCCAAAATCTTTCAGCATTCATGTAAGACACAAACTGTACACCCCACCTCCTCCCCTAACACATACATGCGTACAAAAACATCAAACTTCTCTGTTTGTTTCTAACACAAATGCACTTCCAGTAACAAGCTGTTAAGGATACAGTTCTTACAACTGGAGGGGCACCAAACCAAAGGTCATAGTTCCTGGCATTGATGTGTCAGCAGGCCTGAAATACAGGCTGCCTCTCTCTCTCTGTACCCCCTCCCTCACTCCCAGCTGTTGCTGGATACTCTTCCCATTTTTCTTTTGATCAAACTCGGTTTCCTTTTTTGTCTGTCGTATACAAGCCATCTGGGAGAGACTTGGTAGCCAAAAGAGAATTAGCTTGGGTTCAAATTCAGGGGACAGTTGGGAGTTCCCTTTAGGTCAGTTTAAATGTGACCCCGCAAGCAAACACATGTTGACAACTGGACAAGAAAAAGCATAGCCTCCATGTATTGCTTACTTGTTAAACACTGCAGTGTGCACACTGGTTAGCACAGTCCCAGTCCTGGGCTTAGTCCCAGCTGTTTCTACAGTATGAGGAGTTTAAATATTGTTTGTCATCTCGAAAGACAGTAAAATCTGGTAGACTCGACACTCTAAATTAATTGTTGGCGAGAATTCACTGTCTGTTTATAGCCCTGAAAATAGAAATTTCCAATGTGACAATAATAAATATGAAAGAATATATGAGCAACAGTTATAGGTTTGTGACTGTAGGGCTAAATTGTCCTATAATTAAAAAATAAAATAAAAAAACGTTATAAGAAACCTCTACCCGAAAAACATGTATGTTGAGTTTTTACTCACACTCAATTGATTAGAAAATGAACTGACTCCACTACTGCTTTAGGCCTGTTCCAAATTGTTTTTTATCCAGCTCACAATCCTAAAACCCAATAAAAAAAGTTGATACAGAGATGAATTAGATATCACTGCTTATGGTACCTTCTCTTTTTTCTGCCGCTAGAGGTTGATTAAAAGGGTGAGTAGAATTTTCTTTAATCCCCTCCAGTGCTGGAGAAGAAATATCTTTTATCTTTTTTGCTCAACTATTTCCTCACATTTCCTCTTCCATTGTGCTACAGTGTGTCACAATTATTCTTGTTTGTCACAAGAATGGCTAAGCTGTCTAATGAGTGCAGTACTGTACATGTTTGTAGGTTTGTTTGATTGTGTGTTTAGTTTTGTCTGTTTCCTGCTTGCACTTGGAATGGAGGACTGAAGTTGGAGATATCTAATCCTTTTTATATATATATATATATATATATATATATATATATATATATATATATATATATATATATATATATATTAATGAAAAATATGGCACAACAGAAAATACATTACATTGAAGTAGTGCGACCACAATTAAAGTGAAGGAGTAAACAAAAAAGTAATTGTCAAATATTATTTGTATCCTAAGAGGTCAACAAAAAAGAGAGCCATACTTGGCTGTTTTCCTTTTTTAACAGTACAATATGTAAACAAACATACATACACAAAGCAAACAAAATACAACGTTCAAACACTCAGGCATACACAAATACACACAGACAGAAAACACTTGTATCTATTCCTGTGCAGTTTACCCACACAGGGTCAAAATCAGAGGAGACTCTTAACTTAATATCTGACATAGAGGTGTAGAAGTCGAGGTTACTAACGCAGACTATGCGATAAGTCAAACCTGACAGGTTCCAGAGGTCAAGGATGCTAGGATATCATGGTAATTTATGTTTCCTCCAGGGAGGTCAGGGGGGTGGACACCGGACCCTGCTCTACGGTCATGCCATCCTCCTTCGCCACTCCTTCAGTGATATGGTGAGTATCAACAATATGATTTGATGATTGACAAGTAAAGTAGAGCTTAGTGGCACATGCTGAAATACGAATTTAAGTCATATATTTTTTTATTAGTCATTTGAGTAAGAGCTGACTTCCACTCTCAACTTGTCTTAATGTTTCCTTTGATCTAAGACTAATTCATTTCACTCACTCCCCAGTACCTGACCTGTTTGAAGACATCAAGGTCTCTGACAGACAAGCTGTCATTTGATGTCGGACTACAAGAAGATTCTATAGGTACAGTATGACTAACAAGCATTTACAGAGTTCACTTGGCTTTTTATTGCTTTTAATTGAATTCAGTTCTCCTGAGTAGGCATTTCAGGTCGACCTAACCTTGAGATGGAATCAATATCCATGGGAGAAATACTGTTACAACACAGTTACGGTGCTACATTTGACATCTGAACTTCAGAAATGCCATTTATCAAGCAGAAACAATACTTCAACTACTCCTTCAGTCTTCTTCGGATGATGGCTATTTTTATGCTTTTTGCCACTCAGAACAGACAGGATGTCAGGATTATCTAAAATGGCACATATGTGTGGGACAATAGACTTGCTCAAATGTATGTCAATTTTACTTGATCACCAATGTATGAATAATGTTGTGTGTTTGTGTCAATAGGAGAGGCTTGCTGGTGGACCATCCACCCTGCGTCCAAGCAGAGATCCGAGGGAGAGAAAGTCCGCATTGGAGACGACCTGATCCTAGTCAGCGTGTCGACAGAGAGATACCTGGTATCTAGGTCAAGTCCAATATCTCAAGAATAGATTTTTTTTAAACTTAGAAGAAGGTGAAAAGGTTAAAGAAGTAGACATTTGGCACAAAGATTCTGATTACTCCTGCCATTGTATCAGCAGCTTGCTACCCAGGTCAACAAAAACAGCAGTAATAAGTAGGTAAGGGGAAAAAACCCCACTCTTAATTATCCATGTGTGGAATTGATACATACATAAATAAGTAATATAAATATCCAAAACTATCTAAAGAAAACATGCACACAAGTAATTAACCCTTATCAAGAAGTCAGAAGAAAGTTGCCAGTGCTGTTTATTGTTCATTTTATTGTTGTACTAATTACTTGCAAAATTTTATCTATTTTGTTCAGGCACAAACTGCACTGCACATACTACTATGTTTCACCTGTAGCTTGCAATTCCAAAGTGTGATTCACCAGCTTGATGACAATAACAGTTCAAATGATTAGACAGTATGGCCAGTTAGCTTTTTGATTTTGACACAATGAACCAAAGCATTCCCAAGGTTACTCCTCTTCAAAAACTAGCAGACAGTGTTACAGTTGAGCATCATCACCAGAGAAACATCTGTTTTAAACTCGCCGTCACGCACTTGAAATAAGATGCATTTTTAGAAGATGATGGGTTAATTGCATCGCAATTCTCATTAAATCAGCAGGCTTCCACTTAATTTCATATTTGCAGATAAGAGGTTTTCCTCATGAATATTTACAGTTTTTCAGACAGTCTGGATACCTCAGATACAGTCTTTTGATTCTGATGCACACTGTCTCATCTCTAATTTTCCTTTGTCTGGTTTACTTGTCAGATCTCGCATAATTCCGAATTTCTGTGCCGTTGTTTTGGGGGGTTCCTTATTTCCTACATTGTCTACCTCTACACTCAAGAGTGTAGAGGTAGACAATGTGCCAAGTGCAGAGAGGGATGCTTGTTTTTTTGGAGATTATGCGCCCCATGTAGCTGGAGTTATCTGCTTTGGTTCACTGTCTGTTTCAAAAAGGCACTTTGGTAAGTTTCATAGCCGTCGGATAGCTCTGATACCCGTCTCACTCTGGCCAACTTCAGAGTGACAAGCAATTCAAGGGGAACACTTTAAAACTTTATACTGCTATCTGTAATGGAAATCTGATAACTTGTAAAGCCCTCCTGTGCAGTTTCTTTTTTTAAATATTGTTTTAGGGAAGGCACCCATCAGACTGATGAGCTTAGAGTTAATGCTGTCTCCCTTATGCAGAGCTATACACCCGACCTCAATTAACTTACTTGGTAAAGAGAGAGGAGAGGGAGATTTTGAGAGGAAGAGAGAAAGAAATGGAAAGAAGGAGGGACAGCGACGTGCCATGCATAGGAGAGTGAGCAGCGCTGGCTTCTAGTGGCTGCTCTGGCCCTTCAGGGAGGGAAATGTGAAATTAAAGCAAAACTGGCCAGACTTTCATTTCCTCTTATGGGAAATCCTCACCTTATTCGGCCCGACAGAAGCCTAGCTTTTGAAGAATGGGATACATCAGAAATTCAGGTGAAAGCAATCAGCGCTCTATTACTGTGACCATTCATAGAGGTTGGGACACAGTCTTTTTAGGACATAGGCGTTTGTTGCTTTGTATCCAGTTAGGTTGAATTGTGTCAGCAGTTTTGCTTTGCTGCTCTCCATGTAGTGTTCAAGCCTGGTATCCAAATGGCAGGACAATTAAAAAAAAAATAAAATCATATCAAGGAGAGCTGGTGCACAAAAGGTTTGACTTCATTCAATTGTAATCCACACACTGGTTTGCAGTATTTTTATGCACAACACTCATCAATCCATGTCATCTGTCAACATGCAGGACATTTTTTTTTACACCAAGACAGACTAATAAAATGGATGGTTATATATTTGCCCACTTGATGTACAAGTACATAGTTGTCAGGGGAATTCAGTGAGATGGAACAAGATGTACCACATTTACATGTTTCTGCCATTGCAAGGATGTAGCTGAAGGCTAGGATCATTCTGAGCTTTCACTCGCCTCTTGATTCTGCCTGTAGGGAAATGGGAGCACCTCCAAATGTTTCTGCTGGAAGGAATTATTGAAGATTATTATCTGGACATTGCTGCATAGAGAAACACTGATGAAGAAGGGCTATTTAGCCCACAAAGTTATAACACTGTTTTGCAGCTCCAGAGGAAGGACACAAAGTTGTTTTAATCTTTTCTTCAAATCCCAACACTAGGATATGTCCCTCCTTTTGTGCAGTATTGCTGAATCTCAGTGTTTTCTATTTTTCCCTCTCCAACTTCATTACTGGCAGTCTCCACCCGTCTGTCTAAAGCCCTGTATAACATGCTTCTCTCTTGCAGCACCTCTCCTTCTCCAATGGCAACATCAATGTGGACGCCTCCTTCATGCAGACCCTGTGGAACGTCCAGCCTACCTGCTCTTCAGGCAACGTGGCTGTAGGCAAGTTCATGGCCCCAGCAACAATAGAAGCCACCACTATAACAACTGTCTTTCATCAGACAGTTAAATGCATTTTTAACATCGTCTTTAAATAGTATAGCTCTCTTGTGTCTAATATACCAATCAACCCATAATAAAGATAGATATTTTTTGCATAATCAAAGAAGAAAGTGTTTAGTATCTTGTATCACAATGTTATTTTTGTTATTATTAGGCTATCTAACTGGTGGACATGTGATGCGTCTTTGTCATGGGCATGATGAGAGCTTGACCATCCCTGGAGCCGACAAGAGTCAGGAGGAGCAGAGGTTAGTAGCTAATTAGCTCAGTAATTCAACTAAATGTAGTTAATGTACAAGTTGTCTTGTGACCAGTGAGTAGGTTTTTAAAATCGTTGAAACTTAACCATTGGCAGTATGGTGGCTCAGTGGTTAGCACTTCTGCCTCACAGCAAGAAGGTTCTGGGTTTGAACCCAGGTCGTCTCAGGCCTTTCTGTGTGGAGTTTGCATGTTCTCCCCGTGCTTTTGTGGGTTTCCTCCGGGTGCTCCGGTTTCTTCCCACCATAAAGACATGCACGCTAGGCAACTAGGACTACAGTTGAAAATTAGCCGACTGGCTAACACTGGCGCATTTACAGAAATGTTCATTAATCTGCATTGTCCTAATCAAATAAAATAAACAAGTAATTGAGAAAATATTTTTTGGGGATGAGGAACCGAAAAACTGTAAAACAACTCGTTTCTGCAATATTTACTGATGGCTAAAGTGCTGTTTGATCAAAGTGCTTTTTGCCAGCAGAATAAGACTTGCAGATACTGTTTGTGAATGTATATACCAGTATGAAAGGAAGTAATGTTGCAATTAGGCAGCTCCAAAAATCCATAAAGGTTGAAAAATCTTTCCAGACTGTAGTTAAAGGAGTATTCAGTCATGTTTTTTTCTTCCCACTTTTGTGTGTTTGAGAATTGTTGTTCAGATCCTTTTTAGGCGATATCTTTTGGTTAATTTTGGGCAAGAATGGATTATAGTAAGCAGACACAGGCCAAGCATTTAAATATCCTTGAACCATTTTAACCCTGATGCCTGTGTAATTTTTCTCTTTCTAGAATCAATATCACAAAAAAACATGTTTTTGTATCTGACTAAAAGATTAAGTAAAATTATGTTCTGGTATGTTACAAGATTTATTAATCCAAATTACATGGCCAGTGCATGTTAATAGCTTCAGCATAAAACATGCAGAATTTAAAATATTAGTATATGTGTATATTCATTGCAAAAATTGGGTTTTTGTAAGGTACTATGTCACATGGAAGAATTTCTTGTCCATATGTTTGTGCAGAGAGACCTCATCAACATCACTGGTATTCCCTGTGCCAGAACTGTAGCAGTAGCAGAAACTCTTCACATTTTTTTATTCCCACTGTGACTTGAAAGACTCATAAATAATAGAAGTCCCCACTTGTGTCTTTTTGTCTCAGGATAGTCAACTATGAAGCTGGTAAGGGAGCGTCAAGGGCCCGCTCACTCTGGAGACTGGAGCCTCTCCGGATCAGGTGAGATCAGACCCAAATACACACACAATGAATAAAATAAACTCAGAAAATCTCAGAAATGCATAGAGGAGTTGTCTTATTTGATGGAATCTCTTCATGAAGAATACATAGAATTGGTGCTTTCTGTACAAATGTCACAGCTACTGTAGGTTATAAATAAACTTCACCTCCCTCTCCTTTGATCTGTCACTACCAATTAGTTGGCAAAGTCCTTCAGAAGGTGAGGTTCTGTTTACCATCTTTTTCGATTTACTTCTCTTCACCCCCCTCTTCTTCCTCTCTTTCCTTTCTTTAACTGGCCACCCACGTAATTTCCCTCCAGTCATGTCATCTGCCAGCTCTCACTGGGACTGCCTGTCAGAGTCTGTACACTTTGAAATGGCGCAGGTGCATCTATTAAAGGCACATGTTCTCCTTTTCAGCTGAGGGAGGAAGAGTTTTAAACACTGCATTAACCATCTAGAGAATGTTAAAAGTTCGACATTCTCATTCTACATACAGATTGCTTTTACAAACATTGAAAAGGTATTCTAATTTGGATGATTTAATCCGCAATGAAATATGACTTAGAACAGTATGTTATAGAAAAGAAGGAATTCCTGTTAACATGTAAATTAAGTGGTGTCTTTTTTCATTAGTTCATAATGTCAGGAGTTATGATTTTGGAAGTTCAACCAACTAACATTGATTAATTATATTGCTTAAAGTGCTCATATTATGCTCATTTTCAGGTTCAGAATTGTATTTAGAGGTTCAGAATAGGTTTACATGGTTTAATTTTCAAAAACACCATATTTTTCTTGTACTGCACATTGCTGCAGCTCCTCTTTTCACCCTGTGTGTTGAGCTCTCTGTTTTAGCTACAGAGTGAGGCATCTCACTTCTGTTCCATCTTTGTTGGTAGTCGCACATGCGCAGTACCTAGGTCAGCACTATAAGCCAGTCAGAAGCAGAGTATGAGGGCGTGCCACGTTAGCAGCTAGGCGAGCATTATAACGTGTGTTGCAAAGTGACGCACGTTCGTCACGGAAGTAAAGGCTGGACTACAATAGAGCTGTTTGGAGCAGTTTGTGAACAGTGTTTTCTGTTGGAGATGGTAAGTCCCTTTGGGGTGGACTTTGGGCTTTTTCACTTTGTAAACCTATAACATGCACAAAAAAGATATATAACTCAATAAAGGAAAGGGAAAAAGCCAAAAAGCATAATATGAGCACTTTAAAATGCATGTTAAAATGCCATCATTAGCATCCAGCTCAAAGCACAGCTGTGACTAATGAAAGCTCACCCAAGTTTAATAAGCTGTTATTTCTAGCCATTCATGAAACTAATCAGCCTCCAGAAAATGGCAATTGAAATGAAAATAAATGATATCTCAGTTTCTTAGATATAACCTGTGCTCCACTGGGAGAGACAGTTTTTTGTGTTTGTTATTTTGTATACACTCCTTTTTTCATTTAACAAAATAAGCCATACATTTTAAAATATTAAATGTTGGTAAATGTAAGCAGCCACAGAAGAATTTTCCTAAATAGGTCTAAAACTAGCAACATTGTGATTCACTTTAGCAACTGTCTGAACAAGGAATAAGTAAACAAGACTTCAAATCTGACCAGACATTTCCTGCCTTCTTTCGTGAGCCAAATGAGGTTTCCAGTGTTGAAGAAAACAGACAATCCCGTGTTGGATTTTGTAGTGGCGGCCCACCATGTCAAAATTTCTGCCACCACGGTATCAGAAATAGGGCAGACGCCCAGTGTAGTCACGGTTGCCTTTTAAATGATCCTGCCGACATAATGCATAATGTTGGCTGCTGCTCGCATTGCAATTTAACAACAAGTAGAACTATTCAGAGGTTATTGGGCCCGTCCAGTTTAACTCCACAGGCCTGCACGATTCGGGGAAAAATATGAATCACGATTTTTTTAGCTTAGAATTGATATCACGATTCTCTGCCACTACTTTTTTCTCAGAAAGTGTAACGTTTATTGCACACGTGAACCATGACAAAACAAATCAAATTGGCAGTACCAAACATAGATTTTTTTTGGCAACTAGAACACTTTGCGCATCACCACAAGCCTGTAAACACAGAGGCTTCAATGAAGAGAAGGGAGAGCATTGCAGCTCTTCGGAGCGCTTTGAAACCTATTTTATACAGTCTGTTTAAAACTCACAGAAGAAAGTAGTAGCGTTTGTGATGCAGTCGGCTCATAAAATTAAATAAGAATCAAAGTCATAATATATATATATATATATATATATATATATATATTGATATAAGTATAAGTGGTGTAAATTATTTAAAAATTAAATCATGAACAGGGTTAATCGATTAATCGTGCAGGCCTATTCCACATACTGTTGTGTTGATGTCAGAACGTTCGCTTTCTGTCAGAACGTTTTCACTGTTGGATTTGTGACACCATTACTCTGTGTTTAGCTGGAGCGGTAGCCACATCCGCTGGGGTCAGTCCTTCCGACTACGCCACCTCTCTACTGGCCATTACCTGGCCCTGACTGAGGACCGCGGACTGGTCCTGCAGGACAGGGACAAGTGCGACACCACGTCCACTGCTTTCTGCTTCAGGGCCTCCAAGGTTAGTGATCACTATCCCTATATAAGCATAATACATTTATTCTATTTTTACAACTAGCTCTGATGAGCCCTTTGAGCAAGGCAGTTACACCATTTAAAAGCTGTCCTGGGTGTTGTGTTGGCTTAATCAACTTACCTCATTAAAAACTACTTTATCAAAGACTCCTGATACGGGTCTGTAAGCTCTTAATGAGCTTATGGCGTGCCACAATAAAGTGACCTTTTCACAGCTGATGAGTAAACAGCCCTGTAAATGTTGGAGGAAACATTCATGTTTTCCACTGACCTAATAGCAACTGGCTGGGATGTCACCATTTTCAATTAGGGAGTCTAGAGAAATTTGCCATCACCACCACAGTATGAGAATTCACTGTGATGCATTGGGGGATTTTTGAATACCTACTTTGTATTCTTTCATTTGCCTGTACTTATTTCTTTCCCTAATTATCCACCCTTTTTATCCCACACTCTATTTTGAACTCTCTCAATCCATGGGCTCTACATTTCTTTTGTTTATAGCGTGTATGGCAAAAATAAAGCCTCACTGCCAAAAATAACTGTGAGAAAGGAGCACAGTGGCCCCGGTTTGGGTGGAGGGTGAAGGTAGAAGAGATTTCGAAATACAGAGAAAATATTTATTTTTCCAAACTGTAAACTTACTTGAAATTCAAATTGAAAATGGGTATTTTAAAGATGTTGTTTAGTGAGGTGTTACTTGTGAATTGTGCAGTTTAGATGTTTTATGTTTTTCTGTCCCATTGTGGTCCAGTGACTTTGATTACTAATCTTGTTTTAAAGCTAAATAATTATTATTTTTTTTTTTTTTTACAGTTTCAGGGGATCTACCTCAATCTGTCTTATTTCAAGTTAGAGCTAGATACTGTATATCCTAATACAATAGGGTAATGCTTTCATGTGTACGCTTTTGTGTTAAAACTCCCTCACGTTCAGGGAGCTAGCTGAAATTTGTGAAAATATCTATACTGTAGCTGATATCCTGGATTCTTAGCTTGTTGTGCAATTAATCCTACATTATCACCCTTTTGTGAAATGGCTACAGCCACATAAATCCGCTCAATGCCATGAGTCACCTTCACAGAGTACCATTGTGTCCCCGTAGATATCCTTTTATCTACAATAGGTACAGTGTGAAATTCTCCTGTGTGCTGTCCACTGCGGAGGCCTAATTTTCCTGTCAACAGTGTAATTGCCCTCAGTAATCACTGTTCCTGCAGGTGTTTTATGATTACTGGGGATTCATGCTTCTTTGGAAAAATAAATATAGATAGAAACTCTTATTTTCTCTGGATTTCGAAATCTCTTCTACCTCCACCCTCCACCCAAACCGGGGCCACTCGGTTCCTGTATCTAAAAAGTTCAATGCCTTGCAATGTTGAACAACGGAGTTAATATGTTACCCGCTACTTGCTGTCGACTGCAATCTGCGGCATCACTTCATCTCTGCTGAGCCAGAAATGTAGCGGAGCTAATGAGGCCAGCAGCAACCTCCCGGCAGGCCAATGAATACACTCTCCTCAACCTGCCTTTCTGATTACCATCTTATTACAATATATCTTCATTTGTCATATTTCCATGCCGGTGTGTGGTGTCTGTGTGTGTGCTGCTTTTCTCTGTTTGTATATTTGGTAATGTGGGTATGTGTCTCTTAATGTGAACAGGAAAAGGGTGACACAGGCCCAAAGAGGGACATCGAAGGCATGGGAGTACCAGAGATCAAGTACGGAGACTCCGTCTGCTTCGTCATGCATGTGGCGACGGGACTGTGGCTTTCTTACCTGGCGCCTGATGCCAAATCATCTCGCCTAGGACCCCTGAAAAGAAGGGTAAATAGGATAAAACATTTCTTCCAGACCTTACATACAGAGGTCACATTTTACTGAATTATTCACATACAAATCAAAAAGACTTTCCATTCAAGCATTATGAGCAATGGTATTTCAAATGTTAGACGGTTAATAAAAAGTGTAGTTATTATGATGAAGGCAGGTTCTTGTAAAAATGATTGGACTATAGTTCTTGGATAAATGATTGGACTATAGTTCTAGATTGTTAAATTGACTTGACTTTCAGTGCCAGTTGACGTCAAGCTAAAATTTTAAAATAATCTGACAGAATAATCCAACTTCCGCAAAAACATTGTTTATTATTTTGTTTATTATTTAGATTTTGCATACATTTGCCATACTTTGATGTGTAGTATATTAATATTGGATATATTCTGGTTTCATTACAGCTCTGGTTTTTATTCCTGTAATTCACAATACATTGTGGTATTTGGGAACATTGCAGGCTAGTCATACTTCATAGGGGAAAATGGCCGTTGTATAATTATGAACCAATCATTGCACTGTTGCATAGTGATACAAATAACTATGTATTTGGTATCTGACATCTGTCTACCTATGTGTTTACGGTAAGATCCTGAATGCCTGCCATAGCTCGTCTCCAACACCTCGAAGCCCATGTGCACAGTAGCAAATCACAGCCAATCAAACCAGTGCGTTGGCTATTTAAACACATGCCCCACCCTTTTACCCTGACACTCACCCATCCTGCACCCATAATGCAACCCATTAAAACGTGATAATTGGCCATGTGGAGGGTGACAGTTATTTATTTTTTTTTGGGGAGGGGGTTAGGGAGGCAAATGAGCATAGCTCATTGCAGGGCACGCCTCCAGGGACATCAGACGCCACCTCAAGCTGGCACCAGGCAGTCCCTGCAGCCTTGGCAGCATGCCAATCCACCTGACACGTTGGAGATGATGGTCAGGCTACACTTAGACCCCCCCCCCCAAACACACACACACACACACACACACACACACACACACACACACACACACACACACACACACACACACACACCTCCTCCTCCCTCTTCTCGATTATGCTGTTTGATTACAGTGAGTCAGGTTTCACTGAGCCGTAGTGGTGTAATAACACTAGCTGCAGGAGACTCCCTTGATACATTACATCCATACAGTAAAGGGCTTTTCTTAAAGCTTTGGGATCAATGGCTTATTGAGTGTCTGCTATAACTTTATAGTTATATCTGAGTATGATCAAAAGGCATTGTTGAGATAAGGCTGTGATTGTGTATGTATGCATCTTTCATTAACTTGAATAACTTAAAACAACTATTTGCAACAAATAATAAATAATATGCACATCCATTTTCAAAAGTCTGATTGGACTTATGCCTGGTTGTTTTAATGCCTTATACATCTGATGGTGTTGGTCCTTGTGTAATGATGAAATGCATATTCTTTGTGTTTTTGTCCTTGTCTAGGCGTGCCTGCATTCTGAGGGCCACATGGACGATGGGCTTATCCTGCAGCGCTGTCAGCATGAGGAGTCTCGGGCTGCTCGCATCATCCGCAACACCACGCTCCTCTTTGCCAACTTTATCAAGTAACGACAAGGGGTTATTCTCATCTGTCTTTTCTGTCTCACAACATGACAAAACATCCACACAATGTTAATTCTTGCTGGGTCTATTTCAAGTTTTACAGCTTGAGTCTTGGCCTCCCCTGTCTTTCCCCCAGAGCTTTGGACAGCCTTGCGGAGGGTGAGTCCATGGCGGTAGCCGGTTATGTTGAAGAGGTGCTGCAGACATTGAACGACCTGATCGAGTACTTTAAACAGCCCGATTCAGAGCTGGAGCACGAGGAGAAACAGTGTCTTCTTCGTTCCCTCATCAAACGTCAAGACCTCTTCAAAGAGGAGGTGAGAGTGGACAATGTGGAGATGTAGAGAGATGAGAAGGAAATCAGTGGAGAGACGGGGAATGATATGCAACATAGGTCCTTGGTCGGACCTGCTGTGGCCCAGTGTTGAAGCCCCAAAATCCTAAGCCCCAGTGGTGCCCTGAAAAATATTTTTTTATTACAATGAGACTTTTCCCTGGCTAAATAAAAAATGAGTTAGGTTTCTCTAGTGTATGTTTTGTGTATTTGTGGCTTCCTTGATGTGCAAGAAAATGTGTCCCTTGTTTAATGATATTATTTTTTAATCTTCGTGTCAGTGTAAGACCAGAGAGTTTAAGTAATCAAAATGAACTTGGAGGTAGTTGTGCAACTCTAATCCCTTAATGGTTCCACACCGCCGTGTTATAACCACCTACCTGCAAGAGCTTTTTCTAAAAAAGGCAAAGCATTTTGAAAAGTGGTTCCTGGCGGTTACTGCCAGAAGTTCAGGACGGTGAACTCTGGGCGGCAGAGCAGATTCTGTGCTCGTTCACATGAGCGGCAGCTGCTTCATTACCCCTACCACCGTGATCAAAACTTCTATCGCTCTGCAGCCTTTCCCTCATTGAAATGACTGGAGGAGACGATTTACCGCGCAGCGGTGTGAAAGCTCCTTTAAAATGTTTGTCTCCTATATTGCCTTCATCCGGATGTGTTATTTGAGTTTGTTTACAATTTCTTCATGTATAGCCAATCATGTGACTTTAAATACTATTTTCTGTTAACCCTATTTAGTGAAGTTTAAGAAATGTATTTTACATATTACAAAAAGGAATATACTGCCTGTGTAATGAGGTGAACCACAGATTATTCATGGCAATGATCCTGCTTTTTCTTAGGGCATGCTGGTCCTCCTGTCCATATGCATCGACCGGATGAACCTGTACAACAGTTCTGCCCATTTTGGAGAAGTTGCTGGGGAGGAGGCGGGCGCAGCATGGAAGGACATTCTCAATCTCCTCTATGAACTCTTGGGTAAGCAGGCCTGAGTGATGAATCACATGAAATATCCACATCTTCTGTCAACTGTTGACCCTGGGTAGAAAAGCTGTATTAATCTTCCACAGTGTCTTCACCGAATCCTCCTCCTCTCCTTTACACTGTACACTCTACACTTTTTATCTCGCCTGTTTTCTTCTTCTTCTCCTCCTTCCTTCCTTTTTCCTCCATAAACTCCCTCCACCCTACTCCAGTTTTCCTCTATGCCACATCTGGAGTTCACAGCTGGTGACATTTTTTATGTGACATCCATTTGCAACTATTTGTGACAAGGGAGTGGGGAGAGACGCAAAGACAGAATGCTTCTTGGATTCTTCTTTGATAATCTGCTCAGCCTTCCATTTAGGTCACATCGTTCTCTGAGATCAGTGTCAGCACATTGTGAAGCATTGAGCTGCATATTTGAAGAAATAATTTGTCATTAACAAAAAGCCAGCCATCACAGGTTCTGGCATTATCCTGTCCTCTCGGGGCCTGTGTCGAGTCATGAATGCTAAAGCGCTGACCCTGAAAATGTTTTTATTTAAAAGTTTTTCTTGGGTTTGTTTGTTTTGCTGTCATAGTACCTTTCCCATCAACGGCTTCCCCTCGGCTCACCTTGACTGCCCTTATATTATTCACCTCCCCAGCATGTACTCCCACATGCACACACATTAAACACACAAATACACTCTTCTGAGTACGCTCCAGTCTTGCCCACAGAGAGGTCACCCCCAAGGATGTGAAGGCGGTCTGGCGAAGAGGGTTTTGCATGATGAATTGTGCATGTCCTGACCTCCACTCCTTCCCATAGTAACTCTGCCAGTCTTATATTATTATAAAGGAGCACACCTAGTTAGTTATCTGTCAAGGTGGTCAACTTATCTGTTTAATGATGAGGACGTGGACATCAAATTCCTCCATGGTGTTAAATCATCATTAGGTTTGTTTCTCAAGTAGTACCTTGTACTGTAGTTGACAAGGTACTTACCTCTTTGACATATCATTGTGTATTATAAAGGTTTGTATGAATTGTACACCTGTACATCACTGCAGCAGATGAGACATTTATCCACTGGAGGTCAGTTAAAACAAGATTTTCAGGTGTTAAGTTACTAGTATGCAGTATTATACATTGTGTACAGTAGGTATGCATAATGAATTACAGATATGGGCTTTTAATCCCATAGTAAAAGATTTCAGGAGGCTCTTCAGATGCAAATATAATCAATTTATTCTGTGTGCAAAATGTAAAAAAAAAGGGGCTGTTGATGCTGGATTCATTGTCGATTGTTTCTTTTCATTGAAATTGAAATGGTGTAAGTATTATTATTACTAAAAGCTTAGTCTGTCCTACTTAATTGGTGGCAATTAGTGGTGGCTCTCTATATCACTTATTATAGTATATGCTAATGTAACCATTCTTTGAAGTCTGTAGTCTGTGTAGCCTCAGGTTCTCCTCTCTGTGTTTTAATTATACATTCACATAACTCAGAGTGAACATTGTTGCCCCTTGGCTCTATCCATGTGTTCATATTGAACGATAGCTTTCCTGAAAAGACACAATTAATAGAGATTAGACACCCATCCGTATTCCTTGGGCACAAAGTGCTGTAAAATTGTTTAATGGGCATTATCAGTCTAGTGTCCCTAAATCCTAATGGTGAAAAATGAGACAGTAAAGTAATAAGGAGACTTGTTAATGTCACCACGGTGGCAGAGAAAGGGCACAAGGGACTACACCTCAACTTTTTATAGAACATAGAGCGCCTGACTTCACAGTGGCTTCAAAATCCGTCCCATGTATTTTGGTCAGGTGTGTCAGATTGATTGAATTTTAATATCTACCTCTGGACCGAGGATGTTCACAGGTAAATGGTGAACTTCTTTTCATTATAAGTCATTTCGTCTGTAACATCCACTTAGATACAAGTCAGCTGCTTGGATCTATTTGGTTCACGTCTTTAGTAAACCTTGTTTGTATTTTCATTAAACCTTGTGGAATCTTTATCTTTTGTTCAGCCGCACTGATTCGTGGGAACAGAAACAACTGCACCCAGTTTTCCCGCAAATTGGACTGGTTGGTCAGCAAACTGGAGAGACTGGAATCTTCATCAGGTATTATGGGAAATGCCAAACCCTTATAGCATTTCACAGAAAAGTTACTCTAAGATAAGATGTGGTCTATTTAATATACATTTGCTCTGATAATGACAAATATTTTGTCTGACCTCTCAGGGATCCTGGAAGTCCTCCACTGTATCTTGGTAGAAAGTCCGGAGGCTCTGAACATCATTCAGAGAGGTCACATTAAATCCATCATCTCTCTACTCTACAAGCATGGACGCAACCATAAGGTGGGCAATAATATGACAGCAGTTGCCTCCTGGTTTGAACCCATATACTTTAACTCCATGTATAACTAAGTAGGACTGTTAAACATTGACCCAGTGTGATACTGTCAGTAATAACAAAACAAACAATATAGCCGTGCTAGCAGCCAATGAGGCTGTATCAAGCTCATAACACAGCAGAAAAACAAATCTTTTGAATGGATTAAAATATGGAGACACAACTTTGACCACAATTTTGTGTGTTTTCAAACTTGCGTGAGCTTTCATTAGTCACAGCTGTGCTTTGAGCTGGATGCTAATGTTGGCATTTTAACATGCATTTTAAAGTGCTCATATTATGCTTTTTGGCTTTTTCCCCTTTCCTGTATCATGTTATATATATTTTTTTTGTGCATGTAATAGGTTTACAAAGTGAAAAAGCCCAAAGTCCACCCCAAATGGACTTACTGCGTATGTGTGACTCCCAACAAAGATGGAGTAGAAGTGAGATGCCTCACTTGGTAGCTAAAACAGAGAGCTCAACACACAGGGTGAAAAGAGGAGCTGTAGCAATGTGTAGTACAACAAAAATATGGTGTTTTTTGAAAATGAAGCCATGTAAACCTATTCTGATATAACCTCTAAATACAATTATGAACCTGAAAATGAGCATAATATGACAGCAGAATGATGATATGCTAAGGCTAGCATGTTAAACTAACAAAACAAAAAAAAGAAATAATAATGATGAGTTTTGAGTTTATTACACTTTCAAGTGTACTCTTAGTGGACAAAACCAAATTTGACTGCAAAACCCATAGTAGTGGGCATAACCTTTATCTCAGCCTCCAAATCCTTTCTTCTCCCTCTGCAATGGGTGACAACAGCAAAACTAAACCCAGTACACAGACATATCAGTTTATTAAACCTCAATCACTTTTGAACAAAAGTCAAGCTAACAAGTTAGAACTAGAAAAATGTATTTAAATCTTTGTCATGAGGACTGGTGTCTAACAACATTCTTGTTTGTTGACATTCCTACCATGTGTTTTACATGCTGTGTTCAAATGTCACAGCCACTTAATATTTACCCTGTAAATTGTAACAGGCATGAAAGGGCATCCTTGTAAACAGCAGCTGTCATTTCATGAGTGGCAGGTGGAAGCCTATGGCCGTGTTGACTTGATGGCCCTTTATAGAGTGTGCATATGCCACAAGCATTACAGCTTGCAGAGAATCTGAGTGAACAACTGATAATTTAACTGAAAAGCAAGGTGTGGAATCTCATCTTAGTAAGGTGAGAAGTTGTGCAACATTTAAAAAACAAAGGGGAGCAATAAGAAATGGCTGACATTAAGTGTTATCTCCACTTTTCCTCTCTTGTAGATTCTGGATGTCCTGTGTTCTCTCTGTGTTTGCAACGGGGTGGCAGTGAGAACCAATCAGAATCTGATCTGTGACAACCTGCTTCCAAAGAGGGACCTGCTGCTTCAGACTCGACTGGTCAATGATGTTCAGAGGTTAAAAAAAGAGAAAAAGACTCAATAAGACTTAATAATTGTATTCATCAACTTGTGAATAATGTATGTGAATAAGGCAAACTTTCACTTTAAGTGAGTCATCATCATAACTGGTTAAAATGTAATATACACTACTGGTCAAAAGTTTAGGGTCACTTAGAAATTTCCATTCCACTCTATTATAGACAGAATACCAGCTGAGATCAGTTGCATTGTTTTTTTTAATCAGGGCAGCAGTTCTCAGATTAAATTATGTGCTTACATCATTGCAAAAGGATTCTCCAATGTTTTCTCAGTTAGCATTTTAAAATGATATAAGATTAGTAAACAGAATGGGCCTTTGGAACATTGGATGAATGGTTGCTGATAATGGGCAATGTAGATATTGCATTAAAGATCAGCCGCTTCTTTCTACAACAGTCCCTTTTGCAATTATGTAAACACATAATGTAATCTGAAAACTGCTGCCCTGATTAAAAAAACAATGCAACTGATCTCAGCTGGTATTCTGTCTGTAATGGAGTGGAATGGAAATTTCTAAGTGACCCCAAACTTTTGACCGGTAGTGTATATGTTTGTGCCTTATTGTGTCAAGATATTCTCCCAGCAGCCAGGTGATGTTTTGGATGGGTTGATGGGAGGACATTTTGTGGAAATGTGGCTTTTGGGGTTCAACAGAATGTACTACAGTGATTTTTATTCTGCGATTTAACTACTTTTTGATTATTAAACACGCTTTGCGTCATATAAGCTTCTTCCTCTCTTATCACCTCCAGTATGAGGCCGAACATCTTCTTGGGCGTGGCTGAAGGTTCAGCTCAGTATAAGAAGTGGTATTTTGAGGTGGTGACTGACCAGGTGGACCACTTTGTAACCGGAGAGCCGACCCACCTGAGGGTAGGCTGGGCCAACACTAAAGGCTACGCTCCGTACCCCGGTGGAGGAGAGGGATGGGGTGGCAACGGTGTCGGGGATGACCTCTACTCTTACAGCTTTGATGGACTTCATCTCTGGTCAGGTAGGCATCTTATATAAGACCAGCACCACTGGATCCCAGTGCATTTACTTATAGGCCTTACACACATATTTTTCAAATCCGCTTCTTGCTATAAGCGATAAGGTCCTACGTGAATACACTATTTTCTGCCAAATTTAGAATTGTCCTGATGAAGCAGATCAGCTGAGATTGTGTTAAACTCTTCAGAAATAATGTGGTTTTTTGTGTTTGTTTTTTAAATGTTAAAAAGATTTAAAATCAACTTTTTACCACTCAACTTTAAACCATAAACAAGTAAAGCAGCTATGTTTGAAATTATATTATTACTTTTGACTTGGATCTGTTTTGTCTATTTGATATAATATAAACTGGTAAACATCTTTCCCTGCTAATTTGTGTGAAGTAATTCCAAGGCAGCATGGTGTACAATACAAAAAGAACAAGTCTTGTGGATTTGGAAGGACTTTGTCTCGACAGAACTTACTGTCAATAATGCAGAAACCTGCTGTCGCCTCTCTACCTCTCTGAAGGTTACCCTTTTCATTTTTTCATTCAGGACAAAGTCAGAGCACTGACAGTGATATAAAATTCCACCATAAAACCTCCACCTTAGTAGCCTGGCTCCGCCCTCCTACGTAGTTCCGTTAAATTTTCATTTTCCTTCAGTACTATGTCTGGGTTTGCGGTATATTTTTTCTTTACCGGTCCAATCAGTGAACAGAGGGAGTGGCTGAGAACGATGACGTGAGGTTTGGTAACCTTCGGTGAGTTCCTTTAAAGAATTTCTAATAAGGGAAGAAGTTCCTCTCTCTCGATACTTCCGGCTTCTGAACTAGTTGCAGTTTCACTCTGGTTCCACTATAGGGCGCTCACGGGCCAGTGCAGAATGAATGGTGGTCTATGGAGCTATACCCCTCAAAAGCCACTTTTCTCAGGATATAATTTTTTGTCTAGTAATTTGAATTTTGCATTCAAAAGGGGAGGCAAAGAAAATGCACAATGCGGGGTGTTAGAGTTTTTTAAAGTCGCTTTTTTGTTCTAAAAAGCCTTTAAAATGTCAATGACGTCATACACATCGTACGGCCAGATGCTGCATTACGGCAAGCTCTGAGTCAATTCCTCTTTTCTCTTGAGGCATCAACAACACATCTGACAGGTTAGGGTCTCCCTGTCAATACACGTGCTAGAAAGATGTGTAATGTTTTAAAGACCACGCTGAAATATTCACTCTGACATTCTGGTTCTGCTTCGGATGCCGTCAAGCGGGAACTCTGGTCGTAATCAGTCCTTCACTGACCAATCAGCATTCATTAGCAGAATGCTAGCGTTTTAAGTACTCGTTCATTTAACTTTCAACCTATAATCCATGTTGAACTTGCAAAAACTACAATCAAATCTGAGATTTCTCAACGACAATCAGGCGAAAGAGACACATTTTGCATTGGACCGCGATCTCCCCAGTGGAACTCTGGTGGAACTGCAACCAAATTTGGTACATTGGGGCTAAATAGGGTGTGAAAAAGCTTTCCGTAGACGGGCTTTGGTTCCGTAATGGCGGCGGAGAAAGATGCTAATGAAGCCATTCAGTCCCTTGTGGCAACCCTGCCGAATATCCAGACGTTAAAGCGAGTTTTGTTGGTGGCCATGATGTTGTGGCCCTCCTCCCCACGGGGTTTGGGAAAAGTTTGATTTTCCAGCTCGCTCCGTTAGTGGTGAAGGAGTTGGCTAAGGCGAACACTAGCGATGCTAAGCCGATGTCACGACCAAACATTAGCGATTGGTTATGGCAGATCCAGAGTGGCTCTGGACAGATCCAATAGTTTTAAACTTCAACAGAGTACCCGCCTTCAAGGAAGTTAACACTTGTCAATGGAGAGTGGCCAGACTCTCTGTACAAATGAAATGTACGAGAGTCTGGTAGGACCCGGCTACCACCTTAGACCTTCCCTAATGAATTTAATACACATACCTAACATCTTCAAGTTGCAAACACACTGCAAAAGTGAAGGCTAGCTAATTGCAGATATGCAGGTATGACTCGTCAGTAGTTTGAATTCGTATAGCTAACTGTCGACTTGATGCTTAGAGGCTATAAGTCCTTGAATGCCCCCCTCTTCTCTGCTCTCATCCTAAAACACCTATTTCACCTCCAAATCTACCCATCACCTCCTCTCATCCATTTTATGTCATCCCTTAAAAAGCACTCATCACACATCTCTCCACCTCTCTGCTCCCCTCTCTCCTGCTCGCCCATCATCCTGACCTACATTCGCAATGACTTTGTTGCTGTAACAGCCATCCATCCTCCCTCTCTGTCTCCGCCCGATGTTGTCTAGGCCGAGTCCCAAGGGCCGTGGCCTCCATTAACCAGCACCTGCTGAACTCAGACGATGTGGTCAGCTGCTGTCTAGATTTGGGCGCTCCCAGTATGTCCTTCAGGATCAACGGGCAGCCTGTCCAGGGCATGTTCGAGGACTTCAACACCGATGGATTATTCTTCCCCGTCGTCAGCTTCTCTGCCGGTGTCAAGTGAGGCTCCACATTTATAATTGGGAAATGAAACGACGATGCAATCCCAATAGAATGGCTTGTTTTTATTCTTTGCAACGCTGTTTTTATAATTGAGATGCAATTACAGTACAGCTTGTCAGCCTATGACCACTTTAAATATAAGTTAATTATGTAGTTTTAAATGTAAAATTTACTCAATTGGCCTCCTGTCTGGTCGGCAACAATGAACCGTACAAAGAAAACTGATGTCTTTCCTTAAAAGCCACAATCTTCCTAAAACTTTAATTATATTGACACTAGGTACAAAATGCATTTGTGGCAGAAAGATTTATGAGAAGATGGTTAAATTACAGCCCTGGTATTAAGTAAAGCCAGAGATGTGGAGTGCTGTTTACTGAATTGTAATTCAGTAGAAAACTGTAGGTTTCGAAATTCATTGAAAGTAAAAAGAAACTCTTAAAATATCTATGGTGAAGTTTAGAGTCAGAATATTATTACGTAACATCCTTCAATTTTATATATCTTCTCATTTAAGGGCCCGTTTCCTGTTGGGTGGACGCCACGGAGATTTTAAGTTCCTGCCACCCGCTGGTTACTCTCCATGCTACGAGGCGCTGTTGCCCAAAGAGAAGATGCATGTAGAGCCTGTGAAGGAGTACAAGAGGGACCATGATGGGGTCCGTGACCTGCTGGGAACCACCAAGTTCCTCTCTCAGGCCTCCTTCATCCCCACTCCTGTTGACACCAGCCAGGTGAGGATATCACCATTAAGGGAAATATTACTTTTACTACATCAGTAAATTCAAGATACAGCAAAATAATGAGTTAATATTATGTATGTGTATTTTAAAAATGAGAAGTGATAAAATAAACTAGAGATTATTTTAGGTATGAAGGCTTGCTCTATTCACTTGTACACTACATTTTCAAAATACTGTAACATCTATTTTGGTTACATTTTTGTGACTATGACAGCACATTGATTTGTGGTTATTATTTAGATAATAGAGATAACATTCTTACTTGTTACTGAAATGCTTTCAGTGTTGAAATTTTGAAGAAAATCCACTTCCTGAATTGAGCTTGAACTCAAAAACAGTTGAAATAGTTACCAACTGCTGCCAACATTGCTGATTATTTCCACACTATTGGTGGTCTGCTGTTCCTTTTTGTGCGAGGATTGTTTGAAAATAAAATAAATCTAATGCGTTTTTGAAGCCTTGGGGGGTTTCAGGAATCTCTCCAATTAGATTAATTCAGTTTGTGTTACACACCAGTTATATATTATTAAGTTCTACAGTGGCCCTAAAGCACAAATGCAGACCTAATACCTCGGTGTAACAAAGCCAAAATAAAGGGAAAGTTGCTACAATCCACAGAATTCTAATACTTGTAAGGTCAGGAAGAATTTATTTGTTGGCCAATTGGCATCTTTTTATCACCCAACTGTACCATCTGTTCGCCTTCTCTCTCTGCAGATTGTTCTTCCCCCTCACCTGGACAACGTCCGGGACAAGCTGGCAGAAAACATCCACGAACTGTGGGGGATGAACAAGATTGAACTGGGCTGGACCTATGGCAAGGTAAAGCTGCTATCCATCATCATTCAACACACAAAAACACCCTGGGTATATTTGGAAAAGGGTGGCTGACAAAGGTCAAATGAGCCCTCTCCAGTAAAATGCATGTTAATGGCTCATTAACTCTAATGTCTATGTCCTTTTGAAGTACATGGCAGCAGTTTGGGGTTGACTGCTGCTTTGATTTACTGATATTGGCCTGTTAGTAAACAGCTACAGAATAAAATAGAAGAAAATATTAAATCCTTACTAAAAGTAAACAGAATGAACGATATGTTCTCAAGTATATAGAGCTAAGAGTTTAGTTTTGCTGACAATTAAAAACATCAAATCTTTGGAGAATTGACATGCCTTCAGGGCAGGTGAAGAATGAAAGGAAAAAAAAGCATGTAAAGAAATTGCTTTGCCTGTAGCTATCTTTTCACAGCAAACGCGCGTGTGGAAAGCGGTCTCACAACAGCTGAAATGTTGTGTTGCGCACGAACGTAGTGTTTAAACTTTTGAAATAAGATTTTCCAGTTTGAGCTCTTGAGATCTACGGGACATATTTATTAGCTGCGTGTTATGTACACACTGTGTATTGTATTAAGAGGGTACCTCTAGTAACTGTTACACTGAAGAAGTTACATTGTAACAAACTCAATCACTTCAAGCATCTTCAAACTTTCTTAATTAATGCTTTTGTTCCTGGAAAAAGCCTGGTCCCAAATAGCTAGCTGTTAGCAAATGACACGTATACTCTAGCATGGCAGGTGTATTGCTCAGGACCCAAGGAAGCACATTTTTTGGGTTGAAGTTGTTGAGAGGTTCTCAAGAAAGCTACAAGCAGCAATACTGGAGGCCGAGCAATGAACAGACACGTTTTCAACGGACACGGCACTAGTGTTCAAACAAAATATAAGAGACCTCTGGTATGGTCCTTTTTTAAGGCTGGAATATCAATTTGAAGACACGAAAAATTACCATAAAGGGTATTGGTGACAGATCTACTTAGTATATTCTGGTTGGTTAGAAGTAATTATTTTATTAGGTCAGAAACTGTTAATTTTCAGTTGGATGTGCAGACATGTAGTTGTAGGAAGTGGTTAACTGCAGTGAAGCCTTTTATAACATTGAGATTTCAACCCTTCGTGCCTTCACAGTTAGTCTCTCTCTCTCCCATCATTAAACTGTCAGTCACTCTTCCTGCTCATTGCAGACGAAAGTCTGTTAGAAGTCTAAACGCACACGCTGCCTCTTTTGTACTGTAGTGGTTATCACAGAATCATTTCCCACTGAGGCCGTCGCCACAGTGGCCGTTTAACAAACTTAATGAGTGTCTTACCTTCCGAGTGTATGAAATCAACATGAATTAAGACTGGGAGAAAGCTCCACTAAGGGGGGAAACTTAGGTCTTACAGTTTATTAAGGACAACAGTTAGGTCCAAACAGCTGCTTGCTATTTAATATGCTGTAAGAAACCTCTGAGTTCAAAGTGACATTGCACTTCAAGACAGAAGCCTCTCTCTTTAGACAAGCAGCAGATACTTGGCAAGTAGGATAATAATAAAGTTGGATACGGCTTCATTGTTTTTGTATCAGAGTGCTTGGCCTTATTGTGTATAGCTTATACATTTTGCGCACCTCAGTTCTATTCAACCTTGGAATAACACAAGATTATCAGACAAAGAGTCACTGAGAGTCTGTGCGCAGCAGAACATTTCTCTTTCTGACTGGATCACAGACAGCTGTGGCTCTTGCCAGTGTGACTTGTGTCTTTTCTGAGCTGATTAAGGCTTGTATCTGCTTTATTTAAAAAAATTAAAAAAAAAACACCTGAGGCTAGAATTAGTCTATGTGGAAAACAAACAAAAATGCATCCGCCAATGTCCACTGCAGACTGCTTGGCTGCAGTCCAGTTTTTTTTTATTTTCTGAACACTGAGCCACGCTTAATCATATTTTCCTTTTGGGGTGTTTTCGCAGTTATGGATGGACAGGTTTGTTGTGAATTCCTCATGTGACACCAACTGCTTTCTCCTCAGGTTCGTGATGACAACAAGAGGCAGCACCCTTGCCTTGTGGATTTCAGCAAGCTGCCTGAAACTGAAAGGAACTACAACGTGCAGATGTCTAGTGAAACACTTAAGTAAGGCTGGGCAGATCGCTAAATAATCCAGTTACCTATTTATGGAAATGCTCCTTGCTGAAATGCTGCACGGGAGCAGATTGAGGCTCATTAAAGCAGTGCTTGTAATGACTTGCATCTCCTGAGTGAATTCCAGTACTGATTTGTAAGAAATCTTGGGTCCAAAGCTTATTTGAGCCAACTACTGAGTCATCTCACTGTAAAAACATTTGCTCAATAAGCCATGTATCCACACAGACATATCCAGCTACTATTCACAATGTAATTATCGTTTGACTAAGATTTATCAATGGCTAATGAGCTGTGTTAAAAATGTAGCAGTTTCTCAATAGATTCTGCTGGTGTAAGGTTGAAACAAAGTGTAATGTGTCTTGAGTATTGATATCAGTTATGGTCTTTATCTCTCTTTCTCCTTTAAATATCTCTTTTATCCTCAGGACCCTGTTGGCTCTTGGATGCCATGTTTCCCAGGTCTATGTTAACGCTGAGGACGATCTGAAGAAAATAAAACTTCCCAAAGAGTAAGTTTGCAGTTGTTTTTCTTATGACAGCCCCTTGAATATCAAGAAACAAATAGGATGCATTTTTCTGTATGCTACATGATGTCAACCGGTTAAAGTCTAGATGTTATGGAATATCCCTGTAGCAATATGATTGTCAGATTTACTGTTGTTGATAATAGTAGTACATTTTGGAAGAAAGAGTCATGAATACACTCATTCTATAATTGTGGATTGAGTTTATTAAGGTAAGAAAGGCATCATTGCTTACTTTGATTGTAGTATTCCCAATCTGAACGACACCATTAATTAAATTTACATTTCACGTACTTTTTAGAGCTTTTTGTTGAATTATCTCATTAGGGGGGTCCTTTGAAAACGGTAACAAATCTTTTTGTTACTATTGTCAAGAAACACGTGTCTGAAACACATGAAGACACTGTAGCATTTTTGTTATTTACTTTGTAATGGTTGTATTTATTTAGAAAGTTATTTTGATATGGTATTCCCTTGCCTTTTGTTCAAGCTGTAATGTGTGATTGTTGTACGTTGGCTTTGTTACTAGATTATAAAAAGGTTGAGTGTTTTGGGAAACAGGAACATGGTTTTCATAAAATGCTAAAGTGTTTACTGTTGTAATGTTTCTTTTGCAGCTACATGATGTCTAATGGTTATAAGCCTGCGCCACTGGACCTCTCTGACGTGAAACTGACAGCAGGTCAGGAGGTTCTAGTTGATAAACTGGCCGAGAATGCACACAACGTGTGGGCCAAAGACAGAATTAAACAAGGATGGACCTATGGCATCCAGCAGGTAAAAGTCATTATTCCTTTCATTTAAAAATGTATAGCTAGTATGGTCTTTAAATTAGAGTATAGTTATTAATAAATTAGTTATTTTATTGGAGATTTTTGCTGAAACAGTATTTGTATTATATGCTTGTCTTTATCCTACTTGCATGTTTCCTCTATTGTATAAGCATGTTTTAGCATGTTTTTTCTTCTTTTCGTGTCAGGATTTGAAGAGCAGGCGTAATCCTCGCCTGGTGCCATACGCTTTACTAGACGAGCGCACAAAGAAATCTAACAGAGACAGTCTGAGAGAGGCCATCAGGACCATGGTTGGATATGGATATGACATCGACCCCCCAGACCAGGAGGGTAAGAACATGTTACTACTGACACAGTTGATGCCACACAAATCCCTTATAAATCCTGGTTTAATGTTTTTGGCCAAGTTAAAATTTTCCAGGGCCAGCTACAATTTAGGCTGACTGACTGTTGTAGGGTCAATGAAACCTGTATACAATAATGTCACTAGTTTAGAATACACAGTATAATCATGTGCAAGCATGGCTGTATTCTAGTTAACATTTTAGAATTAGGGATTTGCATAAAAAGTCCAATCCTATATACATGGAACAGGAATATAGTATTCACAATGGGATATATTGGCTAATTATATTTTTTATTAAAACAGCTATGGAAACTGTTGTGAACCAGTATTACAGAGATATTTTGACCTAAATTCACATGTGCAGCCATCAGCTATGGGCAGCTGTAGTACTACATGTTGTCAAGTTTCATTTGGCATTTTAACACTACAGTTTTCAAAATTGTTACTTGCCAGTTTGTTGAAATCTATTCAACATCAGGATTGACTTTGTTGGGATACTGTATGCACTAATTATTATAGTATTATACTGAGTGCACTACATATTTTCATATTTAGTGGTATGGCCAATAACTTTGATCAGTTGAGCTCTAACTGTAAACATTGATACAGATGCTAAAAATGCTGCCTAAAATTAGCTACATATCATTTGTGTCAGTCGTTATTTAACTAACCTATAAAGTCAAAGCATCCATTTTTTCCCTCATCCCAAGCCCCCCATACGATGGAAGATGAGAACGTTGAGAACATCCGCTTCTTCCGTGTGGAGCAGACATATGCAGTGAAGACGGGAAAGTGGTACTTTGAGTTTGAGGCCCTGAGCGGAGGCGATATGAGGGTTGGCTGGGCCAGACCAGGCTGCAGGCCCGATGTCGAACTGGGAACGGATGACCAGGCCTTCGTCTTCGATGGATACAGGGTAAACCAGCTCTGTTAGGACATATTGTACCATTTTACTTCAGCAGCAGCCATCATTCTTCCATCCTTGCTGTATTACGGCTGTACCAGTAATAGAAGGGAAGATGACTGGCCTGGCAACACGTTATTTTAAATATTTTGAGTTTTAAAGGACACGATTACAATTGTGATTTACTTTGAAATTCTGTGGATGTTCAATACTGATTATGAATCAGTATGATATGAGATACATTTTAGATCTCAGTGGAGGAAATAAATAGTTTAGTATAAAGATATACATTGTTAATGACCAATTCTTTGGTTCTTAATAGAATTTATCTCTGTAATAGAGCTGTCAAGATATTACCATTGATTGATTCCACGATATTGTGGCGCCTTGTACAGTAGGCTTTGATCATAACCTTTCATTAGCAAGACCGTATAATATATGTTGCACAAACTTCAAGCTTTGTCTTTTTTCTTAAGGGTCGACGTATGCACGCAGGCAGCCGCTACTTTGGACAAACTTGGAAAAAGGGTGACGTGGTTGGTTGTATGATTAACATGGAGGACAAATCCATGATTTTCACCCTAAATGGAGAGCTCCTGATCACCAGCAAGGGCTCTGAGCTTTGCTTCACTGACTTTGAGACAGAGGACGGTGAGGGCTCCATAATCCAGTGAATTTATTGCCAATTCATTTATTTAGTCTGTGTTTCATCCACAAGTTCCCCAGAGGTAGGACTGGGGTTGTCTGACATTTTGCATGAGGCAAAACCAAAGAAACTGTACAAAATGCTAATGATGTTGCAATTTAATGAAGTCCATTGTGGCAATGGCCCATTACTCTGTAAATGAACCATGCTTTAGGACAAGACCGAGAGAGTCACATTGGAATAAAGTTAAGTGATTTAAATTATTGTTTTAGTTGATGGAGTAATGAATTCTGCTTTATAGACAGTTAACATACATGATACTGAGTTTTTCCAACGCCCAGTAAAGGTACACATTTGTAAAATAGTGTGTGCTAAAAATTAGTTTAATCATTTTTTATTAGTAAATAAAAAAAAAAAATCCTTTTTGTATGTCCCAAGATTATTTTTTTGCCAGGGTTATAAAGTCACCAGACTAATTAAAGGGCCCATATTGCAAAAAGTGAGATTTTCATGTCTTTTTTATTATAAAGCAAGTCGAGGTGAGTTCTGTCTTTAGAAACTGTGCCTTCAAACAAGCCATCAGGACTTATGTATGGTCGTGATGTCACAATTATACTATATATAGGTAGAAAGTGTTTGAATAATGTGTTTTTTGAACGTTAAAACATTTAAATGTTTTCTAGTAGAAACCCAAACTACAAGTATGAGCCTGAAAATGAGCATGATATGGGACCTTTATTAAATGTATTTCTTGAGGGCAGAGAGACCGATTACATCGTTAGTGGTAGGAAAACATCTGAGTTAGTTTTTAATTAAATGTGCAAAGAAAGGGAAGGAAACACTTCACATTGCAATAAGGGATGGCGTGACTGGATGATATATTTGCTGTTTAGAATAGACCAATATTGGCCTGGCAAACACACCAATGTCCCTTAACTCTCCTCCAGGTTTCATCCCCGTGTGCAGTCTGGGTGTGACTGAGATTGGACATATAAACCTGGGCAAGGACGCCAGCACTTTCAAGTACTACACCATGTGTGGTCTCCAGGAAGGGTTTGAGCCCTTCGGTGTCAACATGAACAGAGAGATCACCATGTGGTTCAGCAAGCGCCTTCCCACCTTTGTCAACATACCCCAAGACCACATGCATATCGAGGTGAAGAAGCTTTTTCATTATCATTATTGTGGCTGTTGGTATTGTCCCGTTATGTTTATGGCAACAAGGATTCTCATTCGGATAGTTTAGGTAGATACTGGTAACCTGCAGCTTTTGTAGCCAGTAACAACGAGTTTGGCCAGTTTGTAGCGTGCTGTATGCATACAAACATAGCTATGATGAACAGGGCTGCTATAGATCATGAACGTATTGATAATGTTTATCGGTCTCCTTCTTTGGTCTTTGATTCCCTCTCCCTGACTCTTACTCCTCAGGTGACGAGGATCGACGGAACGGTAGACAGCCCTCCCTGCCTCAAGGTCACCCACAAGACTTTTGGCACGCAGAACAGCAACAGTGACATGGTCTACTGTAGGCTGAGCATGCCTGTGGAGTTCTACTCGGCAGACAAGTTACTGGACGAATCACTGAAGCTCAGGTCAGACATCAGCGGTACACTGGAACAGCAGTGGAATTGTTTAACTGTTGCCTGTCTGACTAGTAGCAATGTCAGATTAATCGATTTAATCATTTAGTCTCAGTCTGAGCTTATTTGCTCTGCTTGGCAACTGCAATAAAAGTAAGAAAATGAAAGTGTTTTTTTCCCAGATCACTTTGATGCTCTTAAAACATTATGTATGTATTTCTGTCTCTGCAGCCATCCTCCAAAAGAAGATGGAACTGTTGACTATGGAAGCATCACAACTGTAAATCAACCCAAATTTTCAAAGATAAAAATCTGAAAAATATTGTTGTGGATGACTGCTCTCTGTTCCTTATGCGTAACATATTGTGCTCTGTGTTTTTTATGGCAGTACTACCACTCAGTGAGAGTGTTTGCTGGACAGGACCCTGCGTCAGTGTGGGTGGGTTGGGTCACACCAGACTATCATTACTATAGCAAAAACTTCAGCCTCGCCAAGACACGAACAGTCACCGTCACCCTGGGAGACGAGAGGGGCCGGGTCCATGAGAGGCAAGCTCCCTACTTTTTCTATATATCTGGAGTTTATAGGATATTATGACAGAGATGTATAATGTAGACAGGGAGAGTCAGCATAGGTACTGGGTTCTCGGAAATCAGGGAGTATCTGGGAATAGCAAAAATAAAGGCAGAAGTATTTTGGAAATTAACTCCTGCGGTACCATGTAATTCCATAGACCCTGTCCAATTAGCAAATTAATTTAAATGAACAATGGTAACATTTGAATACTGTTTCACAAGTTAGTTTTGGTTCATTTGGTCTTTGATGAGCAACGGTTGTTGAACGGTTGTCCTCAACTTTTTTTAGACTTACTTAAAAACAATCATTCTCTGAACACACTTTTAAATTACTCGTACCATAAATGATTTGCAGTAAAAGCATCTACGAACAAATGTCCATGACTTTTTTTTCCCATTATGGTGCTTGATGCTAAGATAGCAAAGATGCAGGTGACCTGGCAGCATTATACTACAAAAACAAATCAACACAATATCTTTATCATCATCATCATCATCATCATTAAAATGGTTCCCAGTCAACCTTATATAAATTAAAAACATTTTAACCAGTGTGTAAACTAAGACTTCTAGATTACCCATAAGCCCATATTGGAATGGCACTGCATCTCAGAACCAAAGACGTATTGACTTATCTTTTATCATCCTTTTTTCATCCTCCTTCAGTATTCAGGGGAGTAAATGGGGAAGAGAGCTTCTGTGTGTAACAGAATGAATATGAGCGAGGCAAGAGTCACAAGTCAACACAGATCAATGAATGTGACACATAATGAAAATGTATTGTGCACAAGGTAGTTGTTTTTCAATGGTCTTTGTTGTTCTGTGGTTGTTCATGTTTACATGGATTTATGCATGCCAAGCTCATGTTCTGCTGGTGTTGCTGCAGTGTCCAGAGGAGTAACTGCTACATGGTGTGTGGAGCGGATGCAGTCGGCCCGTCTTCCTCCAGCAACTCTGACCTGGAGATCGGCTGTCTGATCGACCTGGCCACTGGCCTGGTGTCTTTCACTGCCAACGGCAAGGAGCTGTCTGCAACATATCAGGTAAATAAGGATAATAGCCCAGTTAGTGGGTTGTGGAGCATTAACGCACAAGAACACTCTGCCTCATAAACTTGAGTATGTGCAGTCATTATTTCTCTCTCTTGTGGTAAACATACAGTATTTCTCCTCTGTATTCCTAAGAGTCGGCATATAGTTTTTTTATTGTCTAATCCATCTGGAGAAAAGGAGTCAAGTGTTTTTGAAATCTTTGGGAGGATGGCGCTAAGACAGGTTTGTATTGCCAGCACGCACTCAGAATACCTTCCCTTCTATCTTTCCTTCAGATAACAAACTAATTTGCACTGCTGTAAATTAGACCTGCAGAAAGGCAGTTAGGAAATTACACAGTCAAATTCTCATCTGTTTTCAATACCAGTCTTAACAAAGACAGACATCTGCTTGGTAATCCTTATCTTGCCTTGTTGATCATAGGCTTTAAAACGCATATTATTGAATACCTGACTAGACCACAAAATGATGCCTTGGGAAGCTTCTATCACCCGAGTTATGTTCTCCTCCTTGTGCCTATTATTTTCTCCCTGTTTAGTCGTGAATCATCTTCTTTTTTTTTTAGAGGAGGGATTCTTCTGAGGGATTCAAGAGGCTTTTGACTTGATGATAAGCTTCTTGTCCTGTTATGGCTTCAGTTGTTTTTTCTTTCTCTTTGTATTCATCTTTTGTCTCGGATGGCTGTCATCAGTACACCAACTGATATTGAGCTTGAATTTAAAACACCAGCTAATCCATGGGCCTTAGAGGTTAAAATCCTTCTGACATTTGTTGAATTTGCCACCAGAACTGACACTTCTCTAGAAAGAGCAGAATGCTGATCATCAGATCTGCATCGAGCTGAAATAAGAACTTAGATTCCACTAAGGGGTTAGTTTAGGGCAGACCTGCCTTTTCTTTCAGTTTGGTGCATGATTAAATCCTATGAATCTGAATGATTAAATCTATGGTGTTGATGACTGAGCTTTGTTTTGTTTGTTTTGTTTCAGGTGGAGCCAAATACCAAGCTGTTCCCAGCTGTGTTTGTCCTCCCCACCAGTGCAAACCTTTTCCAGTTTGAATTTGTGAAGATCAAGGTTTGTCTCTTTTCAAATCTAACAATATGCAGTGCTTGGACACGATATGGAGTGTATCAGTGAATGTTGGTATTGCCAGAACAAATGTTATATTGTGTGTATAAAAGTTTAAAATATGTTTAATCTTCCTCATTTACTAGTACTATAGTACACCTAACCTCAATTACAGTAGAGGTGTACGAAAAAATTGATACACTTGAGTATCGCGATATTTTATTTTGCAATACTGTATCAATTTTTTTTTTATTAAACGTTCAAAAATATTTGTGTATTCGTGTGTTTAAACCCCCTACTGCTAGATGGCTATGCTGAAACACCACTAGTGTTTTTGCCTAACGGTGCCTAGCAGTGCCTGACTTTTTGCTAGAAGCTAACAATGTAGCTATGGCTGAACTTTAGCATATAAACATTAGCTCACTAAGAACCTGTGAACCACAATCCCAAACTGGCAGTTTGATTTTCTGTGTACTGAATTGTTCACCTAAAGTAAACTTCTTTGACTTTTATGTACATCATGTCTTTTTTTAAAAATCAGTTTTTCTAAAATTATACTTTAAAAATATATTGCAATATATCGCCTTACGCACAGTATCGAAATATATTGAATCGTGACCCATGTATCGTGATACGTATCATATTGCCAGATTCTTGCTAATACACAGCCCTAAATTACAGTAATGAATATATCACCATGATTATACAGTATGAAGAACAATTTTGCATGGATCTTCTTTAATGTTTGATGTCCTATCCTCCAAATAATTGCAAACTGGTAAACAGACCCAAGTTGTAACTGTAATATTGTGACCAATATTGGACATTTTTGCAGCCATTAAGTATTTAGCTCTATCAGCACTTCAAGTAGTAGCAGTTAGAACTAAACTATGATAAAGAAATACACACACATATATATATATATATATATATATATATATATATATATGTATATGTATGTATGTATGTATGTATGTATGTATGTATGTATATATATATGTATGTATGTATGTATGTATATATGTATGTATATATATATATATATATATATATATGTATGTATGTATGTATGTATATATATATATGTGTATATATATATACACACACACACACACTATTTGGTATGATGTCAGGATAAAAATTCTAGATGAAATATTAATTAAGTTACTGTAACTGTAATATTGTGACCAATATTGGACATTTTTGCAGTCATTAAGTATTTAGCTCTATCAGAACTTCAAGTAGTAGCAGTTAGAACTAAACTATGATAAAGAAATACACATATATATATATACACACACACACTATTTGGTATGATGTCAGGATAAAAATTCTAGATGAAATATTAATTGAGTTTGCTCAAGGATCCCTCAGGGTCTCCACCGAACCTCCACGGAAGTGTTTTTAAAATCAAAATATTTATTCCAGGTTGTGTGATAAATTATTAAAACCAAAACCACTTCCATTAGTTAAGAATGTTTTCCTTTTTGAATATTATCTTTCATATTATCTGCCTCTGCTCCCAGGATGCGATGCCGCTCTCGTCTGCCATATTTAAGAGTGAGCACAGGAACCCAGTGCCGCAGTGCCCGCCACGTCTGGATGTGCAGACCATCGTGTCCGTGCTGTGGAGCCGGATGCCAAACACCTTCCTCAACGTGGAGACTGCTCGGGTCAGCGAGAGGCACGGCTGGGTGGTCCAGTGTCTGGAACCGCTTCAGATGATAGCCGTACATATACCTGAGGAGAATAGGTGTGCAACAAGGATGTGATGCAGGCTTAGAACATATACTGTAAACACCTTTACCTGCTGTGCATGACTGGTCCAGTCCTACAGTACAATGTTATGTTCAATTAAATTTTATTTATAGTATCAAATCATAACAAGAGTTATCTCAAGACACTTTACAGATAGAGTAGGTCTAGACCACACTCTATAATTTACAAAGACCCAATAGTTCCAGAAATTCCCAACAATTCCAGTAAAAAAATGATTCATATCTCAGCTGTCATCTCCAAAAAAATAATCTAAAAAAAAAACAATGGTTGTCTAGTTTTCCACCTACAGTACTGTATAAACTGCTGCAGTGTAAATGGTTCTCCATTACCACATTTATTTCCTGCTTTCTTCTAGGTGTTTGGACATCATGGAGTTATCTGAGCATGAAGACCTGAGAAAGTTCCACTACCACACACTGAAGCTGTACTGTGCCCTGTGTGCCCTGGGAAACACCCGAGTTGCTCACGCCCTCTGCAGCCACTTGGACCAATCCCAACTCCTCTACACCATTGACAACCAGTACCTCTCTGGCATGCTGAGAGAGGGCTTCTACAATGTCCTTATCAGGTGTGGTATTTGCAGTTTAAATTGAACATAATCAGATTTGATTTTGTTTTAGAGCTTTACTTCCCTCCAATTTGGGAAATTTGCTTTTTATTTAAGAAATTGAAGAGTAGAAATTGTAGTGGGAAATATAATAAATGCTGCTGTCAATGATAGAAAATGAAAGTCTACACTGACATACGCTCTTAATCCTTCATCCTGGACTACGTATATACCTGTACTCTTAACATTCTAAATATCCTGAACTTTTGCACATCCCTCAACATTTTTCACATCTTGCACTAATCCATACAGCCTCTTTTTTCTTTCTTAATGTTTAACAGTTAGATGTACATATTTGTTTCTGTATTTATTGTTTGTTAATTTCATAGTAATGTTTAATATGATAATGTATGCACCAACAACCAAGGCAAATTGCTTTGTGTTTCTTACTTGGCAATAAAACCCTTTCTGATTCTGATGTTACAAGTGTTGAAATTTAACAACCTTAACTTTCATGCACAAAAAAAAGTTGGCAATATTTTTACTCATCAGAGAATCTAATTATGAACAGCGTGATGGAGCCGCACACAAGTGCACAAAGTAAATTTGTCATAATCTTGCCTCGGTGTAATCCAGTGTAATTGGGTCTCTCTTTTCTTCACATAATGTCAATAAATTCTCAACCACAGACACACATAATTGGGATAAATTATACATTGTGAATTTCACCTGCTACATTCAAGACATCATCCTTACCTCCATTAGTAAAAATATTTTTTTAAGTGGAGGATGTTAAAGTGCCCATATTATGAAAAAATCACTTTTTCTGGGATTTGGGGTGTTATGTTGTGTCTCTGGTGCTTCCACACACATACAAACTTTGAAAAAAATCCATCCATGCTGTTTAGAGTGAGATACAGTTTCCGAATGTGTCCTGCCTTCAGTCTCTGGGTGAGCTGGTCAAAATCGGCACGGCTTGTGACATCACAAGCCAAAACGAGCAGGCTAACCGCAACCATTAGCTCGTTAGCATGCTAATGCTAACGCTAATGCTAACGCTAGCATGCTACCTCGTTCTCAATAGCAAAGCACTGCTACAACACACACAAGTTCACCATAATCTACAAAAGGAACTACTTACATGTGCGCCCTCATTTAGAAGTCTCCCAGCTAATCCTGCCTTGTAACTGACCGAAGTTGTAGAAACAGCCTGTCTTTTACTCTCTATGGAGCTAGCTAGCTGACATGATCTACATCTGAGCTACTGCACATGTGCAGTGCAATCAAAGATAGTACAGAAGAAGAAGAAGAAAAGAGGTCTCACTCTGTAGCTAAAACAGAGACCAGCTGAAAAGAGGATCTGCAGCAGTGAGAGAGAGCACTGCAGTACAACAAAAATATGGTGTTTTTTGAAAATTAAACCATGTAAACCTATTCTGGTACAACCTTAAAATACAATTATGAACCTGAAAATGAGCATAATATGGCTGCTTTAACATCCCTGTGGGTGGGGAGTTTTGTCCTAAACCTGTGATTATGGTCCACAATGCGTTTGAGAGCTCAGCATCTCAGCAGCTAGTCAGGTAATTGCTGACTCACTGGTATTGATCGACAAACCTGTCACCTTCTATAGATATATTATGGTAATTTTGTGCTGTGGGGATAAACACATCTTACCAATTGCACATTTATACCACTTAGGGTAAGATATTTTTAAACCTAGACTGAGAATGCTAAATGGTTATTTCCTGATAAGTATAATGGCCAATGCCTCCAGATGTGCGCAATGATTGAGCTGATGTTCTTCTCATTGCCAGCATCCATCTTGAGACTGCAAAGGAGGCTCGCCTGATGATGAACAACGAGTTCATCATCCCTGTGACGGATGAGACCCGCTCCATCAAGCTGTTCCCTGATGAGTCCAAGCGGCACTCGCTGCCTGGCGTGAGCCTGAGCACCTCCCTCAAACCTCGGGTCAACTTCTCCGCCGTCGGCATCATCAACACAAAGCGCCAGCAGTTCCTCTACAGCCCCCAGATTCCTCTGGGCATTCTGAAAGAGAAAGCCATCAGCATGCTCACTGAGGCCGTGCAGGGCGGAGGAACACACATCCGAGACCCGGTAGGCGGTAGCGTGGAGTACCAGTTCGTTCCCATCCTGAAGCTGATTGGAACGCTCTTAATAATGGGAGTCCTAACCAGTGACGAGGTGAGGCTGATTCTCCTCCTGATTGACCCCAACGTGTTCGGAGAGGCCAAGGAGGGTCAGGAAGCCAAGGGGGATGAGGTGGCTGTGGTGGGGGTGAAGGAGGAAGTGAGCAAGAACGAGGAGAAGGCTGTGGAGGCGGGAGAGGAGGAGACAAAGGAGAGTAAACCGCAAGTTAAAGGTTTGCTGGAGAAGTCGCTGCCCGAGTCTGTCAAACGCCAGGTAATGAAAACATTTTATCAATTAAATGTGAGATTGGCGATACTTGCATAAAACTAAGTCCATCAATAATATTCCTAGGTTTTAATTCAATTTAAATTTTCCCCATCATATTTGCCTTGATCGGATTCAGTACACTGATTCCTCATGTGTCAGCAATTCAGCCTTTATGATTTATCTCTCAATGAGAAGTGAGTGCCTGAGTGCAAAGCAAGGCAGTGGTTGAATACTAATGTTGCTATCAATGACAGAAAAGCCACTACGCTGTACACATTAAAACTTAAACACAGTTTGATCTTTGTATTATGGAGATGGAGGCAGATAATCTCTTAGAAATGGCTATAATATGTGAGGTTTCTCTCTCTTTAACATACAGAAAAACAAATCAGTTGATAAGAAAATGATCTTATTCAGAACTACATCAAACAATACGGATACAGAGAGAAAGATAAACTGTTAATTTTAAATGTACTCTAAATTGCCATTCTTGCTGAATTAGTGTCTTTTTTCAGATGTGTGAGCTGCTGCACTACTTCTGCGACTGTGAGCTGAAGCACCGTATCGAGGCCATCGTCTCCTTCTCCGACAGCTTCGTGTCCAAGCTGCAGTTCAACCAGAAGTTCCGCTACGATGAGCTGATGCTGGCGTTTAACATGTCCGCCGCTGTCACTGCCAAGAAGACTAAAGAGTTTCGTTCACCCCCACATGAGCAGGTACAATATTGTAGTAGACCAACCAGGATGTACATATATAATGGAAAAACTGTTTACATCCTGTCTGAGCTGTAATTTAAGTTCAAGGTGGTTTGAAGTATCAAATAGGAACAAATCCCCAGAATGATCACTCGAGCCTTCAGGTGATAAAAATCAATGACATTGAGGCACAGGCTCAGGGTTTTGTAGTTCTCTGAGTGCCTTTTAGTTTCATGTTGTCCCTTAACTTTATTTTCAGCTGGTATTTCCAAAGGGTAAATTGGGCCATATGTGAGGCTAAATTATAAAATTGAGACTAAAAGGCTGACATTTAAGAGAAGAAAATTGTTATTAGTCCCAAAAGGGTGACTTTGCATTATACTGTTTTCAAGTCTACCGGTCCGGATACCTGCAGAAACCACTAGTTTATAGGTGCAAGGTGTTTTAACCTCAGGTTAAAAAACAACAACAATATTAACAGAATATTAAAGCACAAACAGGTACCTGTTTCACGAGGCCATAGATGCTGCTAGGAAACCTAAAACCTAACTAACCCTAAATCAAACCAGCAGACAGAGCAGCATGTGCTATCTGAACCTTTAAGACCAAAAATAATCGCATCTTTTAAGGGTTTATTTGCTCTTACCAACAGATGTTGAAGCAATCTGCCTTTTTCGCTTTTGAGTGGTCAGACTCAGGTTTCATTGTGCAATGCCATCACTGCAATAGTCAGTCTACGGGCGTATGGACCAATGTAACCCTTATTGTTTATTTAGTTTCACATTAGCTGTTACTCTGGTTACAGCTGCTCTTCATAATGTCCATATTTGGGATTAAATTGTAATTTTATTAAGTTACCATTATGGGCCTATATATTGGTCTCGCTCTACTATTATGTCATGTGTATGCACCGTAAATACTAGGCATACAGGGAATGCCTGGACCAACTTGCATTCATGTTATCATTTAACTGTTGGATGATCGAAAAACGTAATTTACAAAATCAATGGATTCCCCTTTTCTTGCTTTTTTATGTTTTAAAATATAAAAAGCACAAATAGAAGCAGTTGAAATATATGTCCTGGTGATTAAGACTTTGCTCCTTATTGGCATACTATAACCCAAACTAAAGTGTATTCATGGATCTCAGTTGTGCTCTCCCTTACACCACATGCTTTCAGTGTTTTTCAAACTATCTTGTAATAACTGCGTCCGCACACTGAAGTGCCAGAGCCTCAGATCTTTGTAGCTAACGAGTAGGCCCAATTTAACATCCATATCTCTTTCAGTGTGCCCCAGAGTCGAGAGGAAGAGAGGGCTACAACATTATTCATTCTTCCCAGTAGCTAGAATGTCCCAGCCGTTTATTTTCTGTATGTGTTCAGATCACTTGCTTTTGTGCCGAGTAGAGTTCTTCCATACAATACAGCACTGCCTTAAAGAGCCAGCCAAAAGTTTAGATCTGCACGGCTGCAAAGCTTTCATGTTCAACCTATTTAATTGCACTTCCTCTAAGCTGCAAAACCTTGCAGATAAGCACACGCCTACAGCTACACTCTGATCCCTGAAGAATAAGTACTGTAGTGGTCAGCAGCAGGTGTATACTGTGGGCAACATTCTCCAAGATTGCTGTATGTTCCTCCCATGGTTTATTAAAAAGCCCTGCCAGAAATAGACATCAGATAAGCCTAAGCTGGACTCCGCATTTGCTTAGCCAAAGAAAGCATCTCATGTATATTTAGGCTTGTTAGCTTGTGAAATACAGCAAACACAGCAGATGTGTAGCTGTTTGGAATAATGTATCATTAAAGCTATTTCTAAGTCATATCATTAAACATTATTTAAAGGTTTTAATTTTTACTTGTCACAAGACTTGATGTCAAATTCTTCAGACTATTTCTCTCTGCACTGATCAGGAAGATTCTATCTGAACAGCCCATGTGAGCAGTCACCGCAGGAGACTACACAAGTTTCTGCTGTTGAGTTATGACTCAGAATAATAATGGTGCTATCCTCCCTGGATGCCATCCTTCTTTTATGCATTCTTTCACACGCTCTTGTGTGCTTGTTTGCTTATTTCTTCCTCCTTTTCCTGTACCTTGTGCTTTGTAAAACTATTTTTTCATATTCCCTTCCCTTCTCTCTGCTTCTAACCTTATTGTTGTTCCCTGCAGATCAACATCCTGTTGAATTTCAGTGCAGGGGAGGACTGCCCCTGCCCCGAGGAGATCCAGAATGAACTCAACTCCTTCCATGAAGAATTGCGACTGCACTGTGGTAGAGTCCAACTGCTCCCTCAATTCTTTTACAAATATTGTTGCTTTAAGTTCATAGATATTAATTCTCAGTAGAGATAGCTTCTCACACAAACGGATTCTTCTTTTTTTTTAAACGTCTATTTATTTGTATTTTAGAAGGAAAACATATTACATACAAATTCTATAAAATATTACAGAAATAGTTTTACAAAAACACTTACATACACATACACGAACACAACAGGTCCTGTACAAAATATAATCAATCAGATAATAGTACAAAGCTGCTCCACATATGTAATGACACACCTCAGGTAGTTATCATAGCTAAGAGTTACGGTAAGAGCCAAGGAGATATTTATTACCTATCTTCTACTATATCAATGAAGGGTTGCCAAGTCTTATAAAATGTTTCGACGGAACCACGCAGCGTATATCTGAGTTTTTCCAGTTTTAGGTGCTGCATGATGTATTTGATCAACATAGTGAAAGTGGGAGGTTGTGCTTGTTTCCAGTTGAATAGAATTAATCTACGCGCTAGAAGGGTTATGAATCTTGCTACAGAGAAAGAGGGTCCTGTAAGAGGACTGTCCTCTCCTGGTACTCCAAATACAGCCAACACTGGGTTAGGTTTAACCGTGTCCAAGAATATCAGACAAAGTTTTAAATATTGAGTCCCAGAAACTGGATAACTTTGGGCACAACCAGAACATGTGCCCCAACGAGGCAGGAAATATCCCACATCGGTCACATAGAGACGATTCAACACCCTGAACTGTATCAGACCATGCCTGGCACATATAGATGCTGAGTGCACACCCCTCTGTGCCGCCTTCTTTATCTTTGACTAAAAAAAACGCATGCAATGCAATGGTTTGATTGGTGTGATAAACACTCGCCATGTGCCTGGTGTGAAATGGAGGCTACCAGTCTCATTGACCTGACCTGTTATCAGAAATATTAAAACACCAACATACTGGTGTCATAATGTACTACACTTAAACCCTTTGACATAGTTGAACTTGAAGGCCAGTGCAACTAACTCTGTGCACATTTAAGCACTTGATACAAAATGTTGAATTTCTGAGTGTCTGACAGAAATTAGTTTTCCCTTGCAGGAATTCCCGTGGAGGAGGAAGAGGAAGAGCAGGACACTTCTATAAAAGGCCGTCTCCTCGCTTTACTCTACAAGATCAAAGGTCAACCTCAGAAAACAGAGGAGGAACCCACAGAGAAGGAACAGGCAGCTCCCAGTAAGTAACTCTGAACACCAAAGAAGAAAATGGCCTTGAAAGTGTACTTATTGGCTGATTTAAGTTTCTGAACACCTCATAGCTCAGTATTTTTGTGACATTGTAAGATGTTCAGATGCATTTTCAGTTCACAATTAATAGCAACAAAATCAAAAAAAAAGATGCAGACAGACTAACCTTTAAAGTATTATGTGATTTCAAAAATGGCAAACTGTTGACAAAAGGCATTATACAAGTGCACCGTCAAACCACCGCAGTTAAAGTTTCATTACAGGTATAACATTCAATGGTGAAAATCCCTACACACCCAAATTTGTAAACTCTTTTCAACTGACATCATTGGATACATTCTTATTTTAAACAATGATGCAGATAGTAGTGGGAGACTAACTTTTGTGCTACATAACTTGCACAGGATTTCAGTGTTGTTGCATGCCATCATATCAATATCTATTCAATATCTAAAGGTTTGGTGGAAAGTAAATAAGCCGTAACACATTGTAAAATATTTCTTTGATACCCCACATTTGTTATTAAACATCAAATTTGTATTGAAAAACCTTGACCGCTTCAATCTGGGGTCAGTGGTTTCAATATTCTTTTCTGCTGCCTTTTGCTGAAAGCATGGTTATGTTCTGTTTCAAATAATAGACTAATGGACAACCACAGCAAGACTCTCTGCTATAAATTTTTAATGCTTTACTCCAGCCTCCCACACCTAGCATACATTATTGAACAGCTTCATAAATGGACAGATGATGTGATTCAAGATGATTCTGACAGACCTCATATTAAGATCATATGGAAGTAGGCGTATTGTATATTGCGTACTGTAAATGATGGGTGGGAAACAAGCGGTTTCTCTTCAGGTCTATCATACTAATTTTTTTAACATGTAAATGTTAAATCAAATATCAATGTCATATCTGTAAATTTAGTACTATGCATCCTAGTGAATAATCTGAATAATGCCAAAATCAATCAAACCACTTTATGAAGGCTTTGAAACTAAAATCATTACTGTAAGTTCATCATCATCAAAAGACCCAACATATTCTCAATTCAATTCACCAAATAGAGCTTTCTTGGCTGCGGGAGAACACTGTGTATAAAGATTAGTGCATTACACTAATATAATTAATAAAAAGCTAATTTTATTGTTTAACACATCCTCAAAATCAAATCTGCTGTTCATTGTCAGGACTCCATATTTTGCCTGCTGATGACAGCTGAGTCTTTGTACTTAGTAATTGTCTTTTAAGGACTGTGTTGCTTATGTGCTCCACATAAATACCAGATGTTAGAACTTGATAGTAAATTATCCTTTTATTCACTCCTACATCACTCTACATCTACTTTAAGTGGACTGACTACATCTTGACGGGACTCATACAGATAGTACCACAGGATTCTTTTGTCAGTGGTTAACTTCAGCCTTGCTGGATAAGGTAGACACTGCACCTATATAGTTGTGCTTCATTATATGTGTTTAGAAAAATGAATAGAAGCAAATGACAGGTTTGATATTTTGTTAAAGCTACAATTAACAGTACGGCCAACTTTGTGTTTGGTATGTGCTGAAAACCTGGAGCAGGCTATGAAACGCTTTTAAAAATAGCACCATATTGACTGTGTGGTCATTTGCAGAATATCTTGCAGACAGGGTAGTTTTTTGTATTAGTGATGAATCCCATGTAAGCCACTGTTTGAGACGATGCAGAGCAGATGTGAATCTGCGAGACATTCACCTTCAGGGCAGCTGGCTCCCTACCCTTCTCTCTCTTTGTATCTGTCTCGTCTCATTAGGATTCTGCTCGAATCTGACCCTTCGTTTGCCACAGATGTTGGGCTGTTTGACATAAACACTTCAAGTTCAGCGATAGCTTTGGAATAACAATGTTATCATTTGGAGAGGTGCGGCATTTAGCCACAGCTCTTCATTTATCACTACAGTTCACTGAGTTCCTCTGTGGTTGTATTCAGTTTTATTGTTGCTTGTCTGTGAGATTAAAGTTTGATGAGACCTTAAAACAAATTTTCAAAGGATCACAGAAAAACCTCTGAAATGTTCATCTGTCTCTATTTATCTATCTTGTATTTTGTGCATGAGGTTTTATTTTATTTTTTTATTTAAAAAAAACTTTTTAAAGGGTGCCTGGGGAACAGAGGACACAGCTGTTTCTCAACAGTCCTTGGAAACTGTCAGACAGTTTCTTCCAAGGAGTCAAGTTTTAAAGGAAAAGCAAAAGTAAATTATTCCCTAACCGTTTATAAGCCACAGAAGAAAAAGGTTGAGTATATTAGTAGCTTCTGTAGTAGCTGCATTTTGCTTTAAAAATATCATTATTATTATTATTATTATTATTATTATTATTATTATTATTATTATTATTATTATTATTTTATAGTCACAGATCAGACATACCTAACTGCATTCCCAGACTGCCAAGCCAGTCATATATTACTTCAAAGTTGTTAATGTAATAATCACAGTGCTGCTGACAGCCAAGGAGCTGCCCTGAGGCTTCTGATAAAATTATACTGTATATTTGATCATGAGTAGCAAAAACCTGTATGATAATTTATACTGAATAATACATTTTTCCTACCAGGAATCAACTTAAATACCGTGAACCATTGTTTAAAATGGCATTCCTGATGCAGCACATGGTTGGACCTGGAGCAGATATTACAGTATAAGCTAGCCTCAGCATTTTGTTTCCATACACATCAATAATGTTTTTTTTTTTCTGGTTGCTGGACTTTAAATTCTAATAAACCAGCTAGTGTGATGTTGAAGAGGCTGTTGTTCCACACAGTAGTTTCTTATCCATTTTTTATAGTCCATATATGTGTGTGTGTGTGTGTGTGTGTGTGTGTGTGTGTGTGTGTAAGTGTGCATCTGAGTGTTACCTTGATTCATACATAGGACAAAATAACACAGCTACAGAACCTTGACTTATCCACAGTAAGCATAAACACAATGGGACTGCAAGCCCAATATTACTTCATTGTGCTTGTACCACTGAACACCTCTTGTAAATCTGGCAAATTTTTGCACAGCACGTTATTATAAGACATTGTATATAAGACACAACGAAAAATTGACTAGAGTTGTTGACATTTGGCACTTGTTTTGACCCCCTACAAAGCTCCGATGAGTTCTAGTTTGTTAGAAATGTCAGGACGTTGCTTTTTTTTTTTTTTTTATGTATTTTAAAGCCGATTAAACAACTTTCCATGTCATATAGAATTATTCACTGTTTGGATATTGCATTCCCACTTCTCCAGCCAACCTGAAGGAGCTGATCTCCCAGACCATAACAAGCTGGGCTCAGGAGTCTCACATCCAGGACCCAGAGCTGGTCAGAGTGATATTCAGCCTGCTAAGGAGGCAGTATGATGGCATCGGGGAGCTTCTCCGGGCCATGAAGAAATCCTACACCATCAGTGCTGCGTCTGTGCAGGATGCCATCAACCTGTTGGTATCGCTAGGTCAAATCAGGTCACTTCTGTCAGTACGCATGGGCAAAGAGGAGGAGAAATTGATGATTGATGGACTCGGGTAAGAAAATATGTAGCAACAAAAGCAGTGACTTCTATCAAGTTTGTTTTAATACTATGTAAATTGTAATGTAAAAATATGGTGATTGATAATAGTTCGTTACACAGTTGTTCTTCGTTGCACATCACTTAGATACATTTTCTCAACTGTGCAGTATTTCCAATGTGCTGTATATTGCTTCAAACATTTGGGATATATCATGAACTTCGCAAACCACTTTCTTGTGTTCACAGCGACATCATGAACAACAAGGTTTTCTACCAACATCCCAACTTAATGAGAGTGCTGGGCATGCACGAGACTGTCATGGAGGTCATGGTCAACGTGCTGGGAGGAGACAAGTCACAGGTACGAAAGCGTTACTGCATTCTGTATTAGCTGTGGTCAGTACACCCCAGTGCTGTCAAGTTGTTATAAAGTAAAATAGTTGACAAACAATCTCAGTTCAATATCCACTTAAATGCTTGTTCTGGAGCTTTTGACATGCCTCATCAGCAGACTGAGTTTGCTCAGTTGCCATGGAAGTGTTGATGTTTAAACTTAATTGAATTTAATTGAAAAGCCTTTACAGAGGCTAACCTGTTAAGCTTAATATGTTGTATACTGATCTTAGGAAAACAAACTGTATTCTAAGAAGGTGAAGTAAGCCAAGATCAACAACCTAATGCTCTGAAAAACCACAAGGGTAATGGAGAGGGCAGAGAAGGGCAAGAGAGGGGTGAAAGGGGAGGCCTCTCAAGCCTGTCCTTTTTGGGCAGTGCTGACAGAAGCTGGAAGAGATGGTTGTGATTTAATGCCAAGTCCAGTGCCAAGCATGAATTAAACCTCAGACAGAAAGACCTCAGGGAGACATTCAGGCCTTCACATCAGACTGTGGCTGTCTCATCACGCAGTCTCAGACATAAATTCCAGATCAGTTTACTGCCACTTGATATGTGCACTTCCCTTACTGTGGCCATAATTAGTGGCATTACCACAGCTGGTATATGTATAGGGTTTACAATATTTACTCTTACAATTACATATTGATTATATGTTACAATTCTGTAACATAATCATGGTATAATATACAATATGTTTTCTATTCTTCAACCCAGACCTTCAATAAAATGTGCACTATTTTGCCACACAGGTAGCATTAATATGGAGTAACATTTCACAAAGCTTAAACACATGAAAAATATGATATTGGTTTGGCTTTTAGAAGTAGAAACATTCAGCAACTTGTCTGATGATGAATGTGATTTTCTGTGCTGTTCATGTATACAGAGTGTAATTTTCATTTCTCTGGTATCTATAGATTCTTCTGGCAATTTACTTTAATCTCCGGCGTGGACAAAAACTACTTTACTCGTGCGTGCGTGCGTGTCACTTTGTGTCTCTCTGTCCGTCCATCGGTCTCTCTCTCCCTTTGCCTGATCGTGTGTCACAGCTGAGAAGTCAAGACAGCCAAAGTCACCTTAAAACGTGGCCGTTTAGCTCAGTTGGTAGAGCGGGTGCACATGTGCAGAGGTTTATTCCTCAACGCAGAAGGTCCAGGGTTGGAATCCTAGCTGTGATGGTTTTCCTGCATGTCTTCCCCCCTCTCTCTCCCTTTCCATGTCTCAGCTTTCCTGTCCAATAAAGGCAGAAATGTCCCCCGTAACCTTAAACCTGGATGTTTTATTTAGAAATTTGTTTTATTTTGTAAAATGTCCGGCGTTTTCGCGTGCAGTGTGTTTCTGGTGTTACCCCAATTTTCCACTACGCTTGTCTGCTCCATTCTGGAGGCGCCATGGCTCCCGCGAGCAATTGCATCCTTTCAAGTCAATGCTTGATATTCCACCACCCGCGTCACGGCATGTCCCAGAAGCATGTGTGAAGTGGCTCTCCGCTTCGCTAAAGATACGCGGCAGGTCTATTTTCATGCGAGCCGCAGGGCGTTCAGACAGCCTGGCCGGAAGTCAAACAGGAGAGCATCCACTCAATTTACCAAAACACACCCCCGAATATATATTATAAAGACAACGCTAGAAAAGAGAAGGCATGGACTTTAATTACAGGAGTACTTGGAGTGGAAGGTAGATACTAGCTTAATAAACACGGGATTGTTCTTTGACGTACTTATAGAGACAATAAAATCGGGCAGGCAAGACGCTGTGCTTCTGAGACGCTCCCGGTGTGACATGATACGTAATGCGCCTGGTGGAAAATCCGGGTTAGATGTACAGGAAACATGTCTTTCAATAATAAAAGTAATGGGTTACAAGTACTGTATAATGTTGACCATGTCAACGCCTTCTTTTTGGCTGAACATTTTAATAGTAATATTAATATTGATCTTTACTTTTGTTTTTGTTTTTTTGCCCACAGGAGATCGCCTTCCCCAAGATGGTGGCCAGCTGTTGTCGTTTCTTGTGCTACTTCTGTCGTATCAGCCGCCAGAACCAGAAAGCCATGTTTGACCACCTGAGCTACCTGCTGGAGAACAGCAGTGTGGGGCTGGGTAAGTACTGGTAGATTCATAAAATGTGACTTACAGCATTTTCTTCTATTACTACTGTTATTAAAATATATCATCCTGAGAAAGGAGCTCGATGGTGTTTTAAGCCCCCAACGTCGACTTCAAGGCAGTGCTGCGAAAGTCGACTTCAAGGCACCTAACCTTAACCCTAACCCTAACCATTGCCTAATCCTAGTGCCTTCCAGGTGGCGCTGCCTGAAAGACGACGTTGGGGGCTTAAAACACCAAACACCGAAAAAGGAAGACAATATGAAGGATTAGCAGAAGGTATTAAAGAAGAGGATGCACGATTTTCAGAAGGGGAAGAAGATGTGGTGGTGAGAGAAAGTTAAAGGGTATAATGGAAGAGAGAAATAATAAGATATAAATATATTCCTTGATATTTTGAATTTCTTCAAGTATTTACCACACTGTAGGAACTAAAACATTGTCCTTTTGCTGCTGCAAAAATTATGCAAAATGTTTACTGAAACCAATAGGTGCCACCTGCTAGAAAGGATTTTCAACTAATTGAAGTGCAGACACAAACGTATCGCCCACATTATGCCAGGGTATCAGTTAGAGAGTGAAAGGGGCAGAGAAGGAGGCAGCTGATAGAGAAAGAAGAATGGCAGAGAGGGATGGGGGTTATTTAGTCATGCAGTGCAGGACTGATGAGTCACTGGGCTCCTGCTGCTGCTGTAAACTAAAGCTCCTGCCTGTGAAAGAGGAGAGGTTCTCATGATGTGAAGAGGACAGATGAATGCAAACACCAGTTTGCTATGCCTAACACGAAACATTTGATATTTGCTTACTCATAAATCACAAACGTCAATGTAAAGGTGCTGGGAGACATGCCTTGTGTTTTCTGTTTCTTTGAGACTTTGCCTGCATTAAGGACATATTTATAATTACAAACCAATAACTGGTATATTTTTTGTCTTTCTTGCCTGTGCACAATTATTTTCAGAGTTGGTGCCCAATGGTAATGTAACAATGTACTGTATGCAGGCAGGGAGTGTTTTTGCACATTGAGTCGCAGAGGATTCATTAACTTATAATTAATTATCTGCACAAAATCTGAGTATTTCTGTGACTATTAGGCTATTGTTTTTTACAATATTAATGTTTATTGTAATAGATAGGAGACACACATGTTTATTAAAAGTGACGGAGTTAATATATGAAAAATTAGCATATATTTGTGAGGGTTTGTGAAAATGTTCGTTATGTTAGCAACTCTTATTGAGTGTCAAATATTACTGAAGAAATATAGTGTAGCATTGAAATGATGAAGCATTTTCAGTTCCTAGCCATGTAAAGTGGCTTTAGTAATAAGGTGTGGGAATAAGATATTTATTGTTAAAGGCAAACTAAATATTAAGTGTTTGAATATTATTTTTTTTAAACTGTCAGTATGTCGTTTCTTATGATCCTGTCCCACTACCTGCTACTGGACTGCAAGAGAGAGAATAGAGACTATCACAATAACACATGTAGATAGACTGCCCCCTGTCGTTTAGTACAGAACAAATGTAAAGTTTTCTTCGCTGTTAACACTTGGTGTGTGTGTGTGTGTGTGTGTGTGTGTGTGTGTGTGTGTGTGTGTGTGTGTGTGTGTGTGTGTGTGTGTGTGTGTGTGTGTGTGTAGCCTCTGAAGCAATGCGGGGCTCCACTCCGCTGGATGTTGCAGCATCTTCAGTGATGGACAACAACGGCCTGGCTTTGGCCCTGGAGGAGCCTGATTTGGAGAAGGTTTGTTTTTTCATCACACAAACAAACATGTTTGACTGCAAATGATTGATTGAGGCTGAAATGTATTGAACCATTTTTATTAAGTGCACCTAGTGGTTTCAGGCTGATTAGATTACCAGCCAGGGTTTCTTATTTTTAGTATGACCTCAAGGCATTCTTTTTTATGGCAAATGAATCGGTCATATAATAGACTTACTTTAGTATTAAATACTACAGGCACTGTAAAATTGTGAATTTGAATCAAATTACATGTGACATGCTGAGATGAAAAAAACAATTTACATTTAGTTTTATATAGTGCCTTTTAGTCTAAAAGCGCTAAGTACTGGGACAGTAGGATGATATTAGTCTTGATGGTAATATATCCTTTAAATGAAGAAATGTTGATCAGTATTTTATGTGATATTAGCAGATTTCTTTGCATTATTAATAGCTGAGAGGATTTATTAATACATCTCCTGCTGACCTTTGGTGAGAGTGAGTCAGACAGAAATTAAACCTCATGCCACCCACGTTTTCTCAGTGAAAAATGAAGTATGATTTTGTGCCATTTGAATAAGCTTGCTCAGCAAATGCTTTCAAGCTGTCACTGTTACTGACACTGACAGTCAAAATGACAGAGTGTGCTATTATGTTGTAATACCCAGGAGTGAAACAGAATTGTGCATGTTTGTGTGTGTAGGTGGTTACATACCTGGCAGGCTGTGGTCTTCAGAGTTGTGCCATGCTGGTTGCTAAGGGTTACCCCGACCTCGGCTGGAACCCTATAGAGGGAGAGCGCTACCTGTCCTTCCTGAGGTTCGTCGTCTTCTGCAATGGTATGTTGACTCTCATACTGAGCACATGACTTAATTACCGTAGACTCTGACCTGTCCTTTTGGGGATAACTTAAATCCTTACCTATATATGACTGTCCATTGTCCTGCTGTATTTGTAAACCAGGTGAGAGTGTGGAGGAAAATGCCAACGTGGTGGTGAAGCTGCTGATCAGGCGTCCAGAGTGTTTCGGCCCCGCCCTGAGGGGAGAGGGGGGTCAAGGTCTGCTGGCTGCCATGAAGGAAGCCATTAAGATCTCTGATGATCCTGCCCTGGACCTGCCCAATATCCCCACTGTGGTCACTACTGGGTAGGGGTCCACACCAGTTTCTTACATCCTTTTATTCTAGTCAGGGTTGGAAAGCCTGTGAATCAGCATTTAGGTCATCATAAAAATCCACTGAGTATCTCTGAAGTAATCATTTGTGATAAAGTCTCCCATTATGTTTTTGGTGATAAATTAGATTAAGATTTACCAGTTTGTTTCTGAGCTTAGCTAAACCAGCACTGTTCATAGTTATTAGCCTTTTAATAGTGCTATATCAGTTTGAATTTGATTTATATTTCATTCACATCACTGGGAATAGATTGAAGTTAATTTCTTCGTGTAAGCCTGCACAAAGGAACTGGAAAGAAAAGGAGTCTATTACTCTGTTTGTCTGAGAAGTTGTATCATCTGATTGAATTGCTTTACTAAAAGGTCTTCCTCCATAACAGGAAATTCATCACCATAGACTTTAATTATTTATCCACTGTGCAACTTACCTTTTATTGAAACAGGTTAGTTGTTTGTTTACTTAAAGTGAAAGAGAGGCATTATCAGCACAATGTACTTAAATTTACTTAACGTCTGTTCAAGTTGGAGATTTCAACTCTAATATAATGCTGGATAGTTCAATGAATAATAATGCATCATATTTTAATTGTGAATTTTGTGAGAAAAATCTGAATCTGAAATGTAACCAGTAACATTTTGTCAGGTAAATGTAGAACAATGTTTTTCTCTAAAGAAGAAGTACACAGTAAGTCAGGAGTATACGGGAGAGTGGCATATTAAGTGCTTAATGCTTCTGTGAGTTATTTCAGGGTACAATGGTTCTGGAGAAAGCTGCAAGCAGCAATACAGGAGGCCAAGTTTTGAACAGGCAATACACAAGTACATTTAAAAATAATTTTAAATAATAATTTTTCAGATATGGTTTTATTGCAAAACAATATTTTAAAAAGCAAACATCAAAACACATCTTTGCATTCTCACTCATACACGTATGCCTATGTGATTACTTTAAAAACTTAAATTACTAAATACTTCACTGAAAAGCCTATTGTCAATGTGCACTGGAGTTTCAAGTTTCCACATCACACTTGTGTAAGTTGCGTATTGGACCGTGATTGGCTCCCAAACTATCTGTGATAACTCAAAATCATGCTTGTACTGTCGGCACAGCATTAACTGAGATTTAAGGTGATCCCAGAGAAACTACAGCAGTTGAATGTGATTTTTGTTTTTGGTTATTAAGTGATATATAAGTAAGTGATTATTTTAACTATCAAAATACAATAACATTTGTTATAAAGTTCCTGAAAAACAACAGAAACTGCTGAATTAATAGTATTATTTGTTTATCTGTGTTTTAAGCCCCCAACATCTCCTAGATCACACTAGGACTAGGACACTAGGCACTAGGATTAGGCAATGGTTAGGGTTAGGTGCCTTGAAGTCAACGGTCGCAGCGCTGCCTGGAAGGAGACGTTGGGGGCTTAAAACACCATCGAGCAGTATTCTTTCATGGTTTCAGTAAGTCTTGAATACCCAAATCTGAGACATTTTAAAACAACGTTTACATAAAGACATCATACAGAGATACTTGGATACTCTGGTTAGAGGTTTAAGAGAAACGAATATAGCAGCCTTGACAGTGATGGAAGCTGTGAGTAAAGCTGTGTAGAAGTTGCCCTCACATTAGTATGCAAGGGCTGTTACACGCTTGCTGCATTTTAATGGGTGCGGTTATTATTGCATGAAGTGAGGAGAGGGATTGGGAAGCTGGTCAAAATCAATATGTGTAACACAGTGGCCTGGAAGGAGCTCATGCATTGTGCCAAAACACTGTTATAAATGCTCACAGAATTGCTCATCTATTGCTCTTCTGGTCTCAAACTACCTTGTAGAATGTATGGGTTTTCATAGATAGATAGATAGATAGATAGATAGATAGATAGATAGATAGATACTTACTTACTCACTCACTCACTCACTCACTCACTCACTCACTCACTCACTCACTTTATTCATCCCGAGGGAAATTGTAGGCTTTCAGTAGCTTACACAACAAACGCACATATATCTCACATACATAAAAATCACTCACAGAAATGTAAAGAGTTAACAATTTGTGAAGTGATTACAAAGGTGTGGTATGGACTGACCATGTGATGCAATGACCATAATAAGTTGCTACGATGGAGTGTGTGCAATAGTGGTAGTGCAAAAGTGAACAGTGCAGAGATTGAACTGTGCAATAGCTTATTATTAAATATTAACTATGACTATGAAAAGACAAGAATGTAACCATAACAGGATTGCTTGACAATATAGAGTACCATATACTTCTAGGGAGGTTTGCAGTATCCTAAAATATGTTGTTACATTGACAGAGTGCTTGTGTGTTTCAGGTCTGGTGAGGAAGAAGGTGAAGTTATTCACATGGGCAACGCCATCATGTCCTTCTACTCAGCTCTTATTGACCTGCTGGGCCGCTGCGCTCCCGAGATGCATGTGAGGAGCTTTTTCTTCATGCACAGACTTCCTTTCATGTTATTAATATCCTCTATATAATAACAGAGATCGCTACAATGACCTGAATGAAATAGGGAGTTAAATATTTCCTATTTGTGTCTATTACAGCTTATCAATGCGGGTAAAGGTGAGGCGCTGCGTATCCGAGCAATCTTGCGCTCTCTGGTTCCCACGTCAGACCTGGTGGGAATCATCAGCATCCCGCTCAAAATGCCTGTGCTTAATAAAGGTATGTTGGTCGTGGTGGCTTTTTGTTTTCATTTGTTTGCTACATGAAGTCGTGTAAGCAAATGTTGAAAGTTGAATAGCAACAGAAAAAAATAGTTAACCCAGGTGCAGCAACAAAAACAAACAATGTTAAGTTTTAAAATGTAGTTGGGAAGAAACCTAGTCTGGCTATCACCAGACCAAGCTCAATCTCTTAAGGTTGAACATTAGTCTGGGGAGTCTGAGGCGTGATCAACGAGCATAGTTGAAATGACTCGGTACGCAGTTCAACCAATCAGACCTGTACTTTGCAACGGGTTGCTGCACTTCGGTGACCGCCATGTTGAATGTAAACAAAAAGCTGCTTGCCGTTGCTTCTCTATCGTCATTGTGTTAAACCTGCCATTAGCGCGCCAGGTGGATAAGCCAGTTTGTGATTGATCCCCGCAGATTTGTAACGGAAGCAGGATAGAAAAATGTACAGGTTTCCAGCCTGAGCTGCAGGGCCAAATCAAATCGCCGGCAGATCGGGCTGGGTTTACCCAGTCTAGAAGAAACCTCTAATGGCAGCTAAAAGTGACACAGAAAAGCTGATGCAAAAACTGATCTTTGGACTGTATTCAAGACTGAAACTAGTCTCACTCTGATAAACCATTTTGATTTAAACCGAATATACAAACACAAGCCACAGTATATCAGATTCTAATTTTCTCTGCTACTTGCTGAACTAACCTGCCACACTACTTTACTAGCTAGAAATATTAAAAAAAATGATTTGGCTGGCATAGTATGTACTGGAAGTCACAGTGCTAGATGAAGTAAACTTAAATAAATTCATATCTCTGCACTTTGAAAATCATCTCAGCTTCATTCAGGAGTAAATATTCATTTGTCTCTCTGTGTTTCTACTGTGGAGGAAAATTGTCAGCAGCAATTACACCATTTTGCTTTTTTAATAACTTTCCATAGCTTGTCATGCATAGAATTACTTTTACTATAAATACACCCGTGATGCTACACTGTTTATCTTTTGATCAAATTAAATAGATATAATAAATACAATGCTTACAAACGGCACATTAACCTAGAACTTTTCTCCCCTAAAATGTGTTTAAACTTCAGATGGCACAGTGACAGAACCCGACATGTCAGCCTGTTTCTGTCCGGACCACAAGGCCCCCATGGTGCTCTTCCTGGAACGAGTGTACGGTATCGAGGACCAGAGCTTCCTGCTCCATATGTTGGAGGTCGGCTTCCTGCCTGACCTCCAAGCCTCTGCGTCTTTGGACACGGTGAGTGAGAGAAAACCCAAATAACTTTCAACACATATCCCCCTCGCCTTTCTTTTTTCTTTTTTTTTTTTCATTTCATTTTTTTAATTTCATTTTGAACTCACCTAGCTACCAAAACATTTGTTTTTTTGAGATAAGTTTTTGGGGCATTTTAGGCCTTTATTATGCAGGACAGCTGAAGATGTGAAAGGAGAGAGAGAGAGAGAGAGAGAGAGAGAGAGAGAGAGAGAGAGGGAATGACATGCAGCAAAGGGCTGCAGGTCACAGTTGTACCTGCACAAAGTAAAAGTTCTCGCTTCTAGCAGGTGTTAATATTTAATATGTCTTCTCTATCTCTGTTCCAGTTACATTTCTAACTTGAATGGTGTTTTTGTCATTTCGTAATAATAACAGTACTCACAGTTCTGTACTACAATCTAAACTACAATCAGAGCAAAGCCTTGTTATGACTGCCGAGTTGGTAGAAACATTAACATAATTAATTCAATTAATCAGTATTCAAATGGTCTATATTAAAAAGTCTTGTAGGGATATAAAACTTTTTACTGCGGCAATGTGTGGATCACCATTGAACCACTGTGAACATTTCACCGTTCTCTGCTCAGGAAAAATAATCAGCGTTCACGTAAAATATCAGCCAAATTGGTTTAAAACTGATTATCTTCTACATTATGGAAACCCATAGATGATGATACAAGATGGGGAACACAAGTTACAGTGAAAACACATCTCCTGGGCACTGCCAAGGTGCTCTTCGCGTCGCAAGCAGACTTGTTTTATTCGAGCATTACCTTACCTTATCAGATTTAATTTAAGGCTAGTGGATTTCCATTTTGTTTGTATTGTGCATGAGCACATGGGCAGCGCTATTCACATCCTTCTGTTGGTTTCACGGTTTGATTAACATATGGTGTCTGTAACGAGCCAAGAATTATAGCAAGAGGCCAACAAAGTAGTGAAATAGAAGACTGCAAGCATGCAAACATGCATGTAAACAGGATTTTAATTCATGCAAATTGCACTGCTTTGTGAATGTTTTATGAGGAAGAAAATGCATGCAACACATTTGTTAACCCTCAAGGAGTGTTTTGGTAAGAAACACTGAATCTAAAAATACATTTTGTTTTCAAGAAAACTTCACAGGGCACCTTTAGGATGTCCAAGACTCATGTTAACACTTTCTGTATTTGGCAGGCAGACCGTCATTTATAGAAACTAATCTTAAAACAAAAGCTAGCAATCAAAAATGTTATCTGTGAAGAAGTAAAATTTAGATTTAAGAATATACGGAAATTTCTATTCAGTCAATGCCCTTTTCAAACCTCAGTGATTGATTAAAATGATTCCCAACAGTGACATCAAGGAAAATAAAGTCTTTTAAATTCCACTTTCCCTTTACTACAGTAGAACCACATAATGTTTCTTTTAGCTATTGCCAGGAGCCTGTATTCACTCCAACTTTCTATTAATCTTCACATGTGAGGAGATGTTTACTGTGTCTATCCATCCTTCAATGTACTTGTTCTCTGTTCCACAGGAAGTGTTGAGCACCACTGAAACGGCGTTGGCCATGAATAGGTACATCGGCTCGGCCCTGCTGCCTCTGCTCACCCGCTGTGCCGCTCTCTTTAGCAGCACAGAGCACTACGCACAGCTGGTTGACTCAACGCTGCAGACTATCTACCGGCTGTCCAAAGGACGCTCACTCACCAAAGCCCAAAGGGACGCCATCGAGGAGTGTCTGCTGGCTATCTGCAAGTAAGGCCTGCCAAGTTTTGTTCAGAATCAGCTGAGACAAAAGAGTGAAGGGGAGCTGGAGATTTACAGAGGCTGCACCATGTTAAACTTTCAAACAAGGCTACTGTCAAATGGCTGTGCAACACATATCAAACTGCCATTGTCAAGCTGTAGGACAAACTGCAGGATCACAATGGCACTAAGTATACTAGATTAAGGGCAATATTACTTCAGGGGTAACTATCAAGCTTTTTTGCACTTTAGACTCAAATAATATGGTACGATAGTTTTGGCTTTGTTATTTTAAGTGTCAAGGAGAGATACCGCAGGTCTTTCCTTTCTGCTGCTGTCAGACTTTACAATCAGCACTGCTCCCAGGAGACCACAAGGACAAAACACACACACACACACACACACACACACACACACACTAGGACTGTTAAACCGTGCAACAATAATGTGCCTATGCAATACTTTAAATACATTTTACTATTTTTTCTCTTTACTTATAATTATTTATTGTGTGGTTATCTTCAGAGTGTCTTGTTTTACTTTCCCTATCCCTTGCTGCTGCAACAGTGTGAATTTCCACCTTGTAGGATTAATAAAGGATTTTGAATCTTGAATATAAATATTGAAAGAAGGCAAACAGTAGGAATTCATACTATTTGTTATTTATGTATGTATGATTATTTGGCTAATAAATTAGGCCTGCATTGTTTTTCTGTTATGGCACATCGACTTGTAAAATCGATTTAGCAACAAAGAATAATCCTGCCATATTTGAGTGATTTTAACTTTATTTGGGCCAAATTTAGCATCAGCAACATTATACTTTATTATAAACCTATTTGGTATTTCAGAATGATCACACTGATAATTAAGGATTTTACCCACATAATTTTGGAGTTTGACCTCAATTGACCCCGGTTCATGCAGCTTGGTACATACAGTATGTGTCTGCCACATACTTATGGTCACATTACAGAATGTTTTTATCTTCATTCAGTTGATATGAGTACATATTTCTGTTCAGGTGCTCAGCTTGGTTTAATTGCACGTAAGAGAATTATATCAGATAAGCGCGGTGTACGTGTGTGTATATATACTGTATATATTGAATCTGCCGTTGCTGTAGCTACTGTGTCAAACTTATGATATCTAGGGAGTCTCTACTCACTGCTTCTGTATGTTTATGTTTAAATAATGTAATCCTTGTATTTTATAGGCACCTGCGTCCCTCCATGATGCAGCAGCTGCTCAGGCGGTTGGTGTTCGACGTTCCCATGCTCACTGAATACTGCCGGATACCTCTCAGGGTGAGACACTGGGCAGAGTTTCTTGTCACTATTGTGCTTGACTCTTTAGTTGAAAGAGTTATGGGATAATTATAACAGACATTCAAAAGGCATCTTGTATTTCACAACCCATTTATCCTCCTCACTTGCTGTGTGTTGAACACTCAGACATATTATCTTTTCCTCCCCCAAGCATTTCGTAAATGTCTGAATGCAGTCATACATCTAATACAGTATAATGTTGATTTTGTGCTATGACACCGTTAATGCTCTGGTCATTAACGGTTAATGCTCTGGTCATTGATGTGCAAGAATATTTTATCAACGTGAACTGAAAATGTTTTGTTTTCTTGTGTCTCTGATCTCTAGCTTCTGACCAACCACTATGAGCAGAACTGGAAGTACTACTCCCTGCCTTCTGGTATGGGCAGCTTTGGCATAGCCTCCGAGGAGGAGCTCCTCCTAACCAAGAAACTCTTCTGGGGAATCTTTGACTCCCTTTCCCAGAAGGTATACCCAGAAACCCTGTTCTATCAAATCTTCATTAAGATAAGCCGAGAGTATGTGCACGGACCAAGACATTATTTATAATTTTGGAAAACTGTATTACCTATATTTCTGAAAGTATCAGGAGGCAGGGCAATATTTTCCTTAAATCCCTCTCTGTTGCATAACAAAATGTTTAGTATTCTACTGGTGTTTACTCTCAGAAAGCTTTCCTCTTTCTGCTTGTTTTTTATGTTCTGTTTTCCGAAAAACTTGAGTTTTCAACATCCGAGTGAGTCTCTCATGAGAAAAGTTCTTTGTAGTCAGAGGTAGTGAAGAGAAAGCTCAATGAAGTGCTTGTGATCAATGCAGTTGAGGCGAAGTCAAAACAGTTGAATCATTTATCAGTCTGTGACAAGCCATCCCTTGGTTGACACTTTTCCTGCTCTTTCTTTCATTTAGCCTCATTTTCTTTTCTCTGCTGCACAGTCTACATCTAATAGCTAAGCAGACATTTCCTCATTCTGCTGTACCTGTCTCTTCTGTAGAAGTATGATGCTGACCTTTTCAAAATAGCCATGCCATGCCTGTGTGCCATCGCTGGAGCCTTGCCTCCGGACTTTGTGGATGCAAGTCTTGGAGCAACACTGGAGAAACAGGCATCAATGGATGCACAGGGCAACTTTGATCCCAAACCCATCAACACTGCCAAGTGAGTCTAAAAAAAGGAATTTGCTTATGTTTTTCCTAGAGTCATAGATTAAAATGCACAATGTTGAAATTCTTCTAATATCTAAAACTTCTACAAATCAAAACAAAGTAAAAGTTAATTTGAAATAACAATACATATTTAAACATTATCTCCACTCTCTAGTATCTCCCTTCCTGAAAAACTTGAGTACATTGCCAACAAATATGCAGAGCATTCCCATGACAAGTGGTCCTCAGAGAAGGTTAGTCCCTGTCCATGTGGTTTGTGTTTTCTTCATTTGTGTTTTTGACATTTAATTTATTTATGCCATCTCTCATATAAAATACCTAACTACAATTACATTTTGATTGTACTCTACATTGTCTGGTACAGTAGCATGCCTGGACAGCAAGCACTCAGTATATTAGGGTTTCTACTACTGAGTTTATATAGCTGGAATGCAGTATAATACATGGACTACAATGAACTGTTGTTGCAGGTGTCAGCAGGCTGGAAACATGGAGACAGCTTGAATGAGCAGGCCAAAACCCATCCACTGCTGAAGCCTTACAAAGCGCTGAGTGAGAAGGTACATGCACACTGGTACATACGCAGTTGCTGCTAGGGGAGTAGTACGCATTCTCTTAACTGCTGATTGTGTATCAAACACAAGTTACTTTTTTTATGAAATAAATCTTAGCTTTAACAGCTTTTACAGGTAGATGAGTTTTAGTTGTATAAAGAACCCTTCTCAGTGGCAAAGTTGGTTTAAAGGCAACAAAAAATGGTGTTGGTTGTATCAAAGGGAAGAGCCAGAGTGTCGTAATTTTTTCAGAGCACAAAATAAAGTTGGCTAACTTGAAAACATGACTGGTAAGGAAGGAAACTGGTCAAGTATAAGTATCTCTGTTCCAGGCAATTCAAATGTATTTTATTGACAACTTAAATGAAGTTAGAGGTGAAAAGGTCATTCATTTAGTCAAGGGGAACCTCAAAAACGCATAAAAGGCCTTATGCCAAACTGTATAACATTACATTATTAAAATAACCTCCTTTAGAAAATTTAGGAAGTTGTTTCATTTCCAGATCAGATGTGTTTGTCTTGTATAAATGTTAACGTGTGTGTGTGTGTGTGTGTGTGTGTGTGTGTGTGTGCGCGCAATATGTAGGAAAGAGAAACATACCGCTGGCCAGTGAGGGAGTCATTGAAGAGCATGCTGGCTATGGGCTGGAACATTGAGAGGACCAAAGAAGGAGACGCCATGTTACAACAACAACAACAGAGCGAAAAACAGCGAAAGATCTCTGACTCTCAGGTAACATCCTGATGTATAATCCACTTATAATGTTAACAATAATGTTATCACAAATGTTTCCTTTGTGATACTTATTTACTATCTCCCTTACTGACATAAATTCCCATGATTCTCCTTTATTAAGGTTGTATTTGTCCTTTGTGCTAAATAGCCTCAGCCTTTGCTGTTTTTAATTAACATGCATCACTTCTTGTACACCAGGAGCATTCTTTCCAGGAAAGAGCTACCAAAATGTTAAGAACTGCAAATGTAAAAGCTTTGAGTCAGATCAATCGAATCACAGCTGCATTGTGTCAGCTCGCAAACAGTAGTAAACTACACATTGATTTAAAGAGAATTATTGTGGAATAACATTTATTGTTTTTAATAACCAAATCTGGTTGTATTGTCTTATTCTGACGTTGTAGATCAATGAATTCAGTCCTGCTCCGATGGACTTGCACAATGTCAATTTGTCTCGTGAGTTACAGGTTGGTTTTTGTTCAACTTTTTATAATCGTTGTTGTCATTATAATAATATGATTGGTGTTGTAATAATTTGGCACATATGGTCTAATCTCAGTGTGAGAGTTGTCTTTGTAACACAAAACCAAGACATTTTTTGCTGTATCTGCAGGGCATGGTGGAGGTGGTTGCAGAAAACTACCACACCATCTGGGCCAAGAAGAAGAAAACTGAACTCGTTAGCAAAGGTATGTAAATGTACAGTTTAAAAATACACTTGAGCTGCGGTAATGCTGCCACTAGTAATTTGAGTGCAATACATTTGAAATGATTTTTGAATTTGATTTGACTTGTCAGGAGGAGGGACCCACCCACTGTTGGTACCCTATGACACCCTGACGGCTAAAGAGAAGTACAGAGACAGAGAGAAGGCCCAGGAGCTCTTCAAGTTTCTGCAGATCAGTGGCTATGCCGTCATAAGGTTACCCCCCCCCCCCCCCCCATTTATCCTTCATTGAAGAAATAATCAAAAATAATAGGCATACTGTAATGTCAAAGCAGTTTAAAAAGTTGACTGTATTGTATACTTCAAAACTTAAGCACTAGTTGTATATTTTTCTAATCACGATATAGCAATATAGCAATTAATTAGCATTGACAGCATATTGACAAACTTTGCTTTCATTAATGTGATGGAAAAAAAGAGTATTTCAGCTGAACATAAGTTATTGGTGATTCTTTCATCTGACAGAGGTCTGAAGGACATAGAGCAGGATTCATCATCCATGGAGAAGCGTTTTGCCTACAAGTTTCTCAAAAGGCTGCTGAAATACATTGACTCGGCCCAGGAGTTCATTGCTCATCTTGGTGAGTGTGCGGCATTTTAAACACAGGGGCGCTTAGAGGTGCTTTATATTAATTCGGAACTCTCAAAAATGCTGACCTTGCCACTCAACATCATTGTAAATCCAGAGGCTATGGCCACCAGTGGGAAGACGGACAAATCACCTCATGACCAGGAAATCAAGTTCTTTGCCAAGGTCTGGAACACTTTTTGCGACCACGGATAAGCTGTTGAATATACTTTTAAGAAGGCTTTTATTGAAGTTTTAGTGTCATGGCAGCATTTCTTCTCTCCAGGTGTTGCTTCCTCTGACAGATCAAACTTTAAAGAACCACTGTCTCTACTTCCTGTCCACACCCAGCAAGAACCTGAGCAGCTGTGGCTGCGCCTCTAACAAAGAGAAGGAGATGGTCACTAGGTACTGTATAGAAGCAATACATATTCTGTTTAATCAGTATTTCTATTGTCAGGTTTTTGCTGTTCAGTTTTTTTTGCCATAAAGTCCTTCCTTTTATCTCAATGAATGCAGGATTTTTGTCTTTCATATTTTCATCAGACCTTTTCTTATTTCCTTGCTTACTTTGCATTCTTTGCTCTTCTTTGTTCTCTCTGAAGCCTTTTGTTCAATTCTGCTCTTACCGTCTTTCTTTTCCAGCCTGTTCTGTAAGCTGGCAGCTCTTGTCAGACACAGGATTTCTCTCTTTGGTAAGGTTGGCATTACATCTGTCTGTATGCCCATGTGCCTCTTTGCTTTCAATCTTTTTCCACATCTACAGTGAATATCTCTCTCACAGGAAGTGACTCTGCAATGATGGTGAGCTGTCTGCACATCCTTACTCACTCACTTGACACCAGGTAAGCACATATAGTTGTCTGTATACTGTATGTACAGTGATCCATCAAGTAGACAATTACAAACTAGTCTTGTGGATGCACACTAGCCCTTGTGTTTCCTCCCCTCTCTCTCAGAACGGTGATGAAGTCTGGCTCAGAGCTGGTCAAAGCCGGGTTTCGGAATTTCTTTGAGAACGCGGCAGAGGACCTGGATAAGCTGCTGGAGATGCTAAAACTGGGGAAGTTCATGCAGTCCCGTGCCCAGATGAAGAGCGTCACCCAGAGCATCAACTATGTGACTGTGGCGCTGCTGCCCATCCTCACTGCCCTGTTTGAGCACATCACGACATACGGGTTTGGAGTGGACCTGCTGTGTGAGTTTGTGTTATCACACCCACTATTTTCAGTTTTTTTCTAAACTTTATTTGTGTATATAGATTTTATTTAAAACAAACAAACATGAATATAACATAAAAAAACACAACAACATAAATAGATAAAATAAAGTAACTGAACAGACTTGGTCACCTGTGACAATACACAAGTTCATGTTGTTTAGTTTTATTCACAGTTTATTAATATCCAATATCCAACCCTGTCCAAAAATCTCCAAATTCCAAACCCCAAGTTCATAGGGTACCCAGGAAACCAAGTGTAAAGTAGATTGGATGAACGGTTCATGAGATATTTCAGAGACAACGGACATACACATGCAGAGATTACCCGATTTATAATTAGATACATTTGCATATACACATTATTAATAAGGCCTTCAAAAATAAGTTTTCTTGTCTCCTCATGTGCAGTATACACTGATAAGTAAAGTCATGCCATGGTCACACTATAAGTTTCCTAGAGGAAAATAAAAAATGAATAAAATGAAATGCAATAAAACAATATAGTAACAAAAGAGATGGGGTGTTGAAGAAAGGGCACTACAAGTCAATTATAGTCCCCAACTGGAATTTAAAAGAGACAATTGGTCTTGTATAAACACTGTCTTTACATGCCCATTATGCATACAGATTCTACATTTACACAATAGAGACATTTTAAGTTATAATAATTCACTTAATTTTTTTTCTTTCTCCACCTGTCATTTTTATAAAGTTTATAAAAAGAAATGTGGGCTTGATGAATATTTTTGTTTGTTTCAGTGGATGATGTGCAGCTGTCCTGTTACCGAATCTTGAACTGTTTCTACTCTCTGGGAACTGGAAAGAACGTCTTTGTGGAGAGGTATAGTAGGAGGCCAAACTTTTCTTAAACCATGCAGCAGGATGTAAAATAGCTTTTGGTTCTACACATGACCAATACTGTATATTTAATCATAAAGTTTAAGACTCCTTGGTAATGATGGGTCCTTGTCCTTGGCTATGTTTTATGTCATCTTGAGAATTGGTATCAAGGAACTGTGAAATAGCAATTTATAAACTATTTTAAGCTTGTCACTGTTAATTAGGATATGGCTGTTAAGCTTTTTTGATCTCCTACAAATGCACTCAGGACTTGAAGGAGCATTTATGGTACCTTATTTACTCTTATTAAAAAATTGACTATGATAATCTATGCCATAGTTTCTCTGATAGAGTATTTGTTACAAAATGAAGACAGAGGTTTAATCTTTGGCTAGTCAAGATAACGATCACATTTCATGAAAATCTTATTGAAATAAAAAGGATTTCATTGCCCAGGGGAAAGAGAACACAACAGTAACACTTTGTGCTGTGAAACATCTTTCATTAAAAACACAATTATGTGGAGTTATACCCTGACTGGGAGTTACACAGTGTTAAATTCTCCCAAAACTTTAGGTTACTTGCGTAACTCTAGTTTTTTGATTGGCATTCATTTTGATGTCTCAAGTATGGGATATGCCCCTCCGCGTTTTCACAGAAGTACTTGTTCCATCACGCCAGCCCTGAGTGGCTGGCAGTCGTGATGTCTGCGTCAGTGCCCCTGGCTGGAAAGGCTGGGTGTTGTTACATCCAACTTGTAAAACCTTGCAAATGTCAGGGGCGAGGACCAGCTAGCTGCCTCACAAATCTCTTGAATAGAGATCCCTTTGAACAGGGCCCACAAGGTCGCAAGACCCCTGCTATAGTGGGCCCTCAGCCCAGCAGGCGCTAGAAGGCCAGAGCTGCAGTAGGCTGCTGCAATGCCGTCCACTGTCCACTGTGAGAGCCTTTGTTTAGTGATAGGCTTGCCCCTGTGGGGCTTCGCTCAGGAGACAAACAACTGATCCACTGTCCTAAAGGCCCTAGTCCTCTCTACATAAAGTATCTTGCAACAGTGCTGAAATTCGACGGACAAGTGTGAATGCCCTTCCTCTCCCCCGTCATCCCGGTGGCAGCCAACACCATTTGTTCAGGAGGGCGAGGGTCATGCCAGCCTCACCACCATAAGACCAGACACTGGGCAGCTGGGCAGAGCACGGGACTGGAAGCTGCTGGCAGACTTGGACAAGAAACTCTGCTTTCCAACTGAGATCGCAGCTACCAACCTGCAACCAGACCTTGTTCTGTGGTCAGTCTCGCTCAAGCTTGTCTACATCATCAAGCTCATCGTGCCCTGGGATGGTGCAGTGGAGGAGGCCTACGAACGGAAAAGGCTGAGGTACGCTGAACTTGCAGCCGATGCGCAACAACAAGGCTGGAATGCGAAGGTACGCCCAGTGGAAGTGGGCTGCAGAGGGTTCGTAGCCACCTCAACATCCAGGCTACCCAGAGAGATGCAAGGGAAGGCCCATCGGCAGGCAGTCAAAGACCTCTCCAGGGCTGCTGAAAAGGGGAGCCAGTGGCTGTGGATGAAAAGAAAGGACTCCGCCTGGGCCTTCAAGTGAGTTGATGGCATCTAGGGAATGAACCTGGGACGCTGGGATTCACTGCTGAACCCTCTGAATGTGTCGTGGGCCTATCAGCGAAACACCTAAGAAGGAGGGTGCCCACTTGACAACCCAAAGGGTGCCATCACTCAATTGACCATCCCACGGAGTCTCATTGGTGCCTCAAGTACGCATTCATTGAGGAATATCAACATCTAGTCCTACACAACAGATCTGTAAAGCACAGACTGAACACAACATGTGCTGCCGTTGCTGCTCAGCAGAACCATGTGGTGAAGGCTGAAAAGCTACAAGGGTCATCGGCGAGCACGGCCCGACCACTTTTGGGACAAAGGCAGGGTTAGGCCTCAAAACCACAGCCTGATTCCCCGAAGTAAAGTGCATATAGGCAGGATGTACAGACATAGCATGAATGTCTCTCGCACCCTAGGCTGTGGCCAAAGCCAGTAGCAAAGCCACCTTAAAGGACAACATTGTCATCTCAACTTGTTCAAGTGGTTCAAATGGTAAACCTGACTGGCAAGGGCCTCCAGAACCACAGACAAGTCCCAAGAGGGTGAAATAGGCCTGGAGACTGGTAGTAGTCTCCGTGCTCCTGTCATAAACTGACAGACCACAGGGTGTTGGCCCACAGGTTTGCCATTAAAGCCAACATGGCATCAGAAATAGCTGCCAAGTAAACCACGACAGTAGAGAAAGCCTTCTTAATATCAGTTAAGTTCTGTAGGAAGGACAGAACTGTATTGAGAGAGCACTGAAAGGGAAATTCCCCCACCTCAGCACACCCAACTCTCAAACACCCTCCACTTACAGTCATAAAGTGACCTAGTGGAGGAAGCCCTGGCATTCTGGATAGTGTTAATAACACTCTGCAAAAGCCCAGCTGATCTCAAATTAGACCACTCACAGGCCAGGCCCCAAGAGAGAGAGAGAGAGAGAGAGGATCCCTGCGCAGAGGGAGTTGCCACGGGCTGCCGCACCTCTGCCAGCAACTGCATTTAGGGCCAGTGTGGAGCGACCAGAATCAGGGAGAGACGGCCCTCGCGTGCACTGGACAGTGTCCGCATAATCAGGGCCAGCGGAGGAAATGCATACAGAAGGACGCGCGGCCACTTGTGCGCGAACACCTCCAATCCTAGCGGTGCGCTCCGATCGTGCAGGGAGAAGAACAGGGGACACTGCGCATTCTCCGTGATGCAAACAGATCCACTGTTGCACGGCCAAAGCGCCTCTAAATCTGATCTACTACCACTGGATGTAACCTCCATTCTCCGCAGAGCGGGCACCCCCTGGACAGGAGTACACACTCAAATTCGGAACTCCGGGGACGTGTGTCGCTCTCACCGAGAGGAGATGAACATCGCTCCACAGTATCAGTTTGTGTGCTAGTGTGTGCAACCGGGTCCCGGTCGGAGAGGCTAGCCTGCCGGGCTAGCCTACGATGGAGGCTTTTCACCGTGAAACTGGCGCAGTGAGAGCGCAGGGAGGGCGGTGAGGTAACCACGCTGCAGCAGAGTGAGCTTGCTTGGAGTAGCTAAACCAACTTGTGATATAAATATTCCACTGTTTGGAGACCGACCAGAGTATTTGCAGCTAACGTTACCTATGGTGAAGGCAGTTGCTGTGGTATAGCGCCCCGACAGAGGTGTTCGCTCCGGTCTGCGGAAAGTTAAGCTAATTAGCCTAATAGATAGTGAAAACACAAGAGCTTGGTTCCTGAAGCAAGAAGAGGTGATTGAATGACAGGTGACGCTGCGTCAGCCGTATGTAAGGCAGGGGCACTGACGCAGATGTCACGACTGCCAGCCACTCAGGGCTGGCGTAATGGAACAAGTGCCTCTGTGAACACGCGGAGGGGCGTATCCCATAGTGAGACATTGAAACAAATGCTATGAAAGAGAACTGTAGTTTCTCACCTTGAACCAACTCAAGCTGTAAAATAACCAGTAAAAAGTTGATCACAACCATATCTTAGCAGTTTGGTCTAAATGAATCCTGATGCCATGTGGTGTTCTGCGAAGGTTCTCTGTACTGATAGCCCAGTGTTAAAGATGGAGTGTTAAAGTTTGTCCTAACAATGACCCCAAAATGTTTGGTCACCACCAATAACATGTGCACCTGGGGTCACAGTACTCGTTTGAAGACTTGAAGACATGTTCTATGTTGCAACAATTTATTTTTGGTGTGCTTTTTTAAAAATTAGACTTTATTAATTTACATGTTGATCTGTAGGCATCTTCCAGCGCTGGGGGAGAGCCTGGCAACCCTGGTGGGAGCCATGCCTGTGGCGTTCCTAGAGCCCCAATTAAATGCCCACAACCCGCTGTCTGTCTTTAACACCAAGACCCCCCGAGAGAGAGCCAGTGAGTGTCCACTTGATCCTAATTTTTATCATTATCCCATTCATTTTCAATGTTTTGACATTGCTTTGTATATGCTTTTGAGTTTCTTGAAATATTTCTAAGGAATTCAGATTTGTTTTTGTTTGTTGTCTTTGTGCTTTTCTTTTCTAGTCCTGAGTATGCCGGACACGGTAGAGGAGATGTCTCCAGAGATGCCTCGTCTTGACAGACTGCTGAAAGATGTCAGCGATGTCTCAGAGTCTGGTGCTCGCTACAGTGACATGCCACAGGTCTGAAGGGCTGATGGGATATTTACATTAATACAAACAGCTGCATTTTTTATGCTTTTGGTCCCACAAAAACATGGTCACTACTATGCTAATGATTTGCATTATGGGTGGGATCCATTGTTTATAGGGCTTGCTTGACTAAAAGTTAGTTACCTCAGCCTTTGCTCAATCAATTTTTACCTTACATTCTAACATTATGTCTCTCTTGAGTTGCAATACTAAATTGCCGCAGCCCTTTAATGAAGGTTTTATTTATTTTATGTATTACTAGTTTGATCTTTTTTTTTAAATCTAATAATTTAACAAGATATAATTTTAACGTTGCAATGTGTGCTGAATATTATATTACAATCTAATCTAAATGACGTAGAACATTTTGAAGTAATATCATTCATTTAAAAACAGTTTAGACACAACTAACTATTTAAGTTGTGTACATTTAGTTGGAATGTATCACTGTAGGAATACAACTCACACAGAGCTTGAGTGTAAGGCTCTTATAAGACATTATCAGTGTACAATCGAGATGTACATTTATTTTCATGCCTACATGACATCAATCATACAGACATTTCACCTTCAGCCTGTCTCCTGCAGGTCATTGAAGTGATCCTTCCCATGCTGTGTAACTATTTGTCCTACTGGTGGGAGAAAGGTCCTGAGAACTCACCTCCAGGTGCCAATTGCTGCACTATGGTGACCTCTGAACACCTCAGCATCATCCTGGGAAACATCCTCAAGATCCTTAACAACAACCTGGGCATCGATGACGCCCCCTGGATGAAGAGGATTGCGGGTAAGAGCCAGACTCAAGGCAGTTAGAGAAAGAATAAATATGATTTGAAAGGGATTCTCACTAGTCAGATTGTGTTTTTGTTAGACTTGCAAAGTCAGGGATTATAAAAAGTTATTTTGGGTTGTCAGGAAATGTGAGATAATTTTACAAATGAATAGCTTAATTGGAATATGTATTTACATTTCATTAGATGTCAAGTTTTGTTCTCAACAGTGCTAGAAACTACCCTCATTCCTTTTCTCTTTTAAAAACATTAACAAACAAGGAAAGAGTTTGATGTCCAGTCACACAGAATAATAACAAAAACAACTCTGGGAAGTTATTTTAAATGATAAAGCCCATGTTGGAACCTAGTGTTAATATTAGTTTTAGTAAAACTTTACTTGAAGGTATCTACATAGGAGTGACATAACAGTGTCATGAACACATGACACTGTCATGACACAGTCATGACACATGAACCCTAACCCTAACTTGTCATGACAAAAACCGAATGACACTTAATAAAAGAAGCGTTATGTCATAAATGTTTATGACTTGTTATGACACGTTCATGACAGTGTCATGTCACTCTTATGTAGATACCTTCAAGTAAAATGTAACCATTAGGTTTTGTAGAACATTTGCATTTTCAGTGCACATTCCTCAGGGGGAGTTCAGGAAAGGCCAGATAATATACAGGGTTCGTACGGGTGCTTGAAATCCTTGAAAATGCTTGAATTTTGATGTTGTGTTTTCAAGGTTTGAAAAGTGCTTAAATTTTGGATAAAATGCTTGAAATTGTAACTGTGTTTCTTTCACGACAAATACCTATCTGACTGAATAGTTTGTTTATTAAATGGAGAAATAAAATGTTGGAGAGCTTAAAATGAAACCTGCTCGCTTATGCATGTGTGACTGCGATCTGCCAGTCTGTTTCCATATGTGACTCCGCCCCCTGTTCAGGTCCCATCCCCTGACCAATCGGCTATCCTAACCTTAAACTCGAGGTAAAACGCCTAACCCCAACCAATCGAGCTGTTTCGTAGGGCGGGTCTTGGCGTGGCCATAGTGGGATTCATAATATTGCTGGCAGGTTGACGTTTCAATGAACATTGGCTGGAAGATGAAAAATACAAATTATGGATTAAATGGGTACAAACCTCACAAGTTGCCTCTTGTAAAGTCTACAAAAAAGACGTGCAGCTTTTCACTATGGGCGAGTCTGCGCTCTCGAGTCACATGAAGGGTAAGACATAGACTTTTCAAGTTAGCCAACTGAAGTAGCCTACTGTATATATATGTTAGTGCCTATTTGTTTACGCTAGTAACTGCTAGCTAGGAATTCGCAGGCTAAGAGACCGAGAGTACTTGGTGTGATAATGTAATGTTAGTGTAACCGAGGGTTTCTAATACTGTCTAGTCTCAGGTTTGGCTGTAAAATAAAGACACAGGCTTCCAATGCTGGAACCAAGACGGTCCCACACGTCTCACTTAATTCAACCCTGACACAGTCAAATGTCAGAAAATACAACACTTTAACCACTTCTGTTTTTCCCGTCACAATAAAAGCTCTGTTTACTGTAACTTCCTCTTAAGCCTCAACTGAGAGGTTACACAATAAAATACCTTACATTAGTATTGCATGTCCGTTATGGCACGTTCATTTGTGGGATATGCAGTGAACATAGCCAAAGTTACATCACAGTAACTGTAACGTTAACTACCCGCAAATTAAAACCTGCAAACGTTAGCCCAGTGCATAACAACAATCGTTGATTGCTGAACAGAAATTGTGTCAGATGGAGTGTTATACAAGTAGCCTACTGAAAGGTTGAGGATGGCCTTATGCAATATTTACACTGCTCTATTCCAGTAGATAAATGTATAGGTATTGGCAATGAAATTAATTTTTTTTTTTCAATTACATATTATAGGCTATTTATCAGGCAGGTGCCTGTGCACTTCTGGTCAGTCTTCTGGGTTAAAATGGAATTACAGGTTGTTGTTGTTGCACTGTCTAAAATTTTGTTCAAACCATGTCTATATCTAGAATGTGTCCCGAAACCAAGGCCTGTAAAATATTTCTGTTCAAATCCTATGTCTTCATATTTTCAGCCCTTGAAACTACTTCAGTTTTACAGCCTGGAAATCACATTATCTGGGAAGCAATATTTGGACATTAATAAAATGAAAAGTATTATTCATAGGCAGCCCAAACTTTGTAGGGTGGAAGACAAACATGTCAATATGACTGAACCATTACAAGTTTGTACGGCATGCCCTAGATTTGGAAAAAAGTGTGAAAAGACTGACATTAAGGGTAGCATCAACTTTGAGGGTGCAGCAACTGTTTTCCTGGATTTTGTCTGATTTGACACAGAATGACCCAGCTGCATGTCATTTGGCTCAAATCCTCCCAGTCTGTGCTCAGTTTTTACATTAACTCAGGCAGGTTAGATAGCAAGCAAAGTCTACTTAGACAGTGATACATTTTAAAAAATAAAACTTGTGTTTTGCTTAAATATTTGATCCTTCTGCTATTACGAAACACAATTTGGGCTGTTTATAGCATTATCTCTTTTAATGTGATAAAAACACTAAATAATAATTTTGACAATGTATTGGTATGTAATTCACGTGGTATAAGGTGCTGGAAAATGCTTTAAAATGGACCTTGAAAGTGCTTGAAAAGTGCTTGAATTTGACCTTGGAAAACGTGTACGAACCCTGAATATAATTGGCTGTTGTGGGGCCCATAGCTTGAGGCACTTTCTCACTTTTTAAAACCACACTTAAATTATTTTATTTCTAACACATTTACAAATAGGGACGGCAGATAAGGGAAATTCATGCTTTGTCATTTGACTTTTCTTTGACTAATATTTCCTGTTTTTAGTACTATTGTGTTTTTAGAGACAATGGTAAAAACCACAATTGCTGATCTAACTTAAACACTTGTGGTTGTTCTAAAACTAAATGCTAAATATAGTTTGACAGCTGTGACACTTGACACCAGAGCCAATAATCTCCAGGGACAGAGGAATGATTTTGGTGTCTGTTTGTCTGAGTTGCCCATGTCCAGAATATATATTTTCCATTGTCTCTTGTCTCCAGTCTACTCTCAGCCAATCATCTGCAAGGCTGGAGCAGATCTGCTGAGAACCCACTTCCTGCCCACACTGGACAAACTGAGGAAGAAGACAGTGAAGGTGAGATCTTCACATATGACATACATGGTATACCACATTGTATCCACTGCTTAATGACACCTATGGTTTAAGTAGATTTTTTGCTGACTCCATCATAAGCTGCTGAATTTACAGTGTTAATATGGAGCTGTCAGTAGTCAGAGGAGCTAGTCCAAGAACTGTATACTCAGTCACATCACCTACTGAGAGTAAAAATCCAACTGTTACTTACTAAGAGAGCATACAGGGAGGAGAATATTACCACTGAGTTGGATGGGATCGTGTGTGAGGACATTTATACTAATGAATTGATTGCCGGAGATGAGTTGTTGATGTGCTGCAAACGAAGGTTGTGGGTGAAGAGGAGCTGCTGAAGGCTGACGGTAAAGGTGACAACCAGGAGGCCGAGCTGCTCATCCTGGATGAGTTTGCTGTGCTCTGCAGAGACCTCTACGCCTTCTACCCCATGCTCATCCGTTATGTGGACAACAACAGGTACAATTTTACCAAAGAAAGATTAGTTTTTATTTTAAGATTTTTGGGGGGGATTTTGATTTGTAAACAGTTTGTTCAGTTTCAGACAGCATTATTATTTTCCTGTAGTCCCTGAGCTTTATCCACCTCTGTTTCTGATCTATTAAGTTATGATATTGTTGTGTCCTGCACAGTTGTACCACAACTTAATGTAACTTAATAGTCTCTGGTTCGTGTCATTGTACATTCCAGGTGCAGGTGGCTGAAGGAGCCAGATGCAGACTCCACTGAGCTCTTCAGGATGGTGGCAGAGATCTTCATCCTCTGGTGCAAGTCCCATGTAAGTCTCACTACTCAACCTAGTAGTCATATCACAATATGACGTCTGTTACCAGGATACTGGTCTTGAGGATGTCTTTCCTGATTAACCTCTTTTCTCTGTCCTCTGAATCCAGAACTTTAAGCGTGAAGAGCAAAACTTTGTGGTTCAGAATGAGATCAACAATTTGGGCTTCCTGACTGGAGAGGGCAAGGCAAAGATGTCCAAGGTAAATATAATAGATATTTCATGTGATATGGGTGATGAATACCAGCATATCGAAGATTCCAAAGAGAACATTGATAAAGAGAAATTGCTGGTGTGTTTTGGGATCTCACTTATCTCATCTAGCAGAGACTGAAAATAACAGTACACTGCTTCACACACAAGTAAGTCAAAGAGCGAGTCTGTTGTGTTAGCTCCGCCTACCCTCTCTGTCGGACCAACCACTGCTGCGTCACTAACTGTGCGCTGCTTGTGATTTTTCCCCGGAATGTCGGCAGACACCCAGTTCGTAACCAGGTTATATTAGTTTTGCATTTTTCATTAGTTTTTATTTTTATTTCGTTTTGACTTTGTTTAAAAATTCAGTTTAGTTTTAATTAGTTTTTAAAGCGGGTTTGCTAGTTTCGTTTTTATTTTTTGAAAATGCTTAGTTTTAGTTTAGTTTTTATTAGTGTTAGTCTTTTTTTGTAATATGGGTTATTTGTCAGGGGCAAGATTCAAAAAGGTCAGAAAAAGTATTGTGTAATAATAACTCAACAAAAACATCATATAATTTTAGAAATATGTATTCACAATGTATTCAACAATAGCACCCGTAAGTTACATAAAATGTACATATGATGAGCACAAATATGTAAACAGTCTACAACAAGACGCCACAGTAAGTGGAAAATGTGTAAATGACGTGTGCCAGGAAAAAACCTAAATAGCCAATAGACTAAAGAATACATACTGTTCATAATGTTTTGTTGTTACAGTTGTTTTGAACTCTTTGAAGTCAATCGAGTCACACAGTTGTGTAGACATCCAAGTATCAATACACACATTAACCCACGCTTCCTCACGCTTTTAGTGTTCCTGCGTATTTACTAACCTGTAGTGTTCTCTGTCCTACAGTTGTCTCCGTCATACTGCCTGGCCTACATCCATGCCCTGTACCGGGGTTAGCTTCTGTTTCGGGGAAAGGGGGCTTTGCGTTCTCCTTTACCTTGTTCAGAATCAGAAAGGGCTTTATTGCCAAGTACGTTGCACATACAAGGAATTTGTCATGGTGTTGTTGGAGCATGTCACACATTCAAATATAAGAAGGATAAAAAGAATATAAACAATATAAGTATAAACATATACACACAGTATGTATTAATAACGATAAAATACATTTAAATAAATAGTAAAATAAGTTAAACAGTAGTAAAAAGGAACGCTACAGCAGAGTAGGTACAGTGGCATGAGGAGCCAGAGGTGGGGTGTGGAGAGAGTCAGGGTGGCAGGGGAAAAAACTGTTTATGTGGCGTGAGGTTTTGGTCCTGATGGACCTCAGCCTCCTGCCAGAGGGGAGTGGCTCAAAGAGCTTGTGTCCGGGGTGGGAGGGGTCAGCCACAATCTTTCCAGCACGCTTCAGAGTCCTGGTGGCGTATAGGTCCTGGAGCGGCGGCAGATTGCAGCCAATCACCTTCTCAGCTGACCGAATGACACGCTGCAGCCTGCCCTTGTCCTTGGCAGTGGCAGCAGCGTACCAGATGGTGATGGAGGATGTGAGGATGGACTCAATGATGGCTGTGTAGAAGTGCACCATCATTGTCTTTGGCAGGTTGAATTTCTTCAGCTGCCGCAGGAAGTACATCCTCTGTTGTGCTTTCTTCACGAGGGAGCTGATGTTCAGCTCCCACTTGAGGTCCTGGGAGATGGTAGTTCCCAGGAAGCGGAAAGACTCCACAGTGTCAATTGTGGAGCCAGAGAGGGTGATGGGGGCAGGTGGGGCTGGGTTCTTTCTGAAGTCCACAACCATCTCCACTGTCTTTAGAGCGTTGAGCTCTAGGTTGTTTTGGTTGCACCAGGTCACCAGGTGGTCAGCCTCCCACCTGTAGGCGGACTCGTCTCCATCAGAGATGAGTCCGATGAGGGAGGTGTCGTCCGCAAACTTCAGAAGCTTGACGGACTGGTGACTGGAGGTGCAGCTGTTGGTGTACAGGGAGAAGAGCAGAGGAGAAAGAACGCAGCCCTGGGGCGATCCGGTGCTGATGGTCTGTGAGTCTGAGACGTGTTTCCCCAGCTTCACATGCTGCTTCCTGTCAGACAGGAAGGTAAGCTAGGTTAGCCTCCTTGTGCGCGCTTCTCAAATGTACTTTCTAACTTGTGGGATTTTTTCCCTTTAATAAATTGTCCGCCATACCGTTTCGGTACCGCCATGATGCCAGGCGAGGGGCATGGACTATGTTGTGTTCAATTTGACATGGAATGTTGGAATTTCTGAGTTCCCAGTCAGAAACTATATATGTCTATGGCATAGACTGTATAAAACAGGTCTATGGTTGGAAATGTCAACTCTGAAAGATATAACGTTATTTGCTCTATGAAAGACATTGACATAGACGAAAACTAAGGACATTTACTTGATTATTTTATTTTAGTTAGTTTTGCAAACAGACATTACAGTTTTAGTTAGTTATCGTTTTTTTGTAATGCCTCGTTTTTATTTTTATTTCAGTTAACGACAATGTTTTTTCCCACCTAGTTTTCGTTATTTCGTTGGTAACGATTATAACCTTGGTTCATAATACTGCAAATGCAAGTGCATTCATCAGTGGGCTGTAGGCTCAATTACCATTGTGTCACCTCATTCGGCAATAGTGACTTAACAGACATTTATTTAAATGAAAATCAGATTATTACTTTAATAAAATACGTAAAATGTAGTGCTGTCAGTTAAACGCGTCATTAACGGCATTAACGCAAACCCATTTTAACGCCATCAATTTTTTTATCGCAAGATTAACGTTCTTTTTGGCCTAGCAAACTTTGTAGTTTTTTTTCACATGCTGTTGCAACAACTAGTAACATTGTAAAACTACAACACCACACCGGATCTAGCTAGACCGGAAACAAAACAACAGACACACTTGTTTGGGCTTGCGAGCCGGCCAAAGAGTCTTACATACCTGCAAACTAGTCGCTTTTTGGCGAAAATCGCCGTTTTGAATGGGAAAATGTCATCCACGTGAATCGTGTAGATCCAAACAGTTTTTATTGGGGGGGGGGGTTTAGGCACCGTTTTAAAAGTATCGTTGTATCATGTTGAAAAGAGCATAAAAATGAGAAAAAATAATGGGACAAAAAGACATTTAGGGGGACATTTAGAATAGTGAAAAATGTGTGATTAATTGCGAGTTAACTATGACATTAATGTGATTAATCGCGATTAAATATTTTAATCTAGTCACTAGTAAAATTATAAGTCTATTGATATTTAGATTTGTTCTTACATCAAAAGCGATGAAAAGACCAAAACCAACATTTAATTGATCCCACTAACAAGTATTGTCTTTGTATCCTTGGTCTTTTTTTAAAGTGATAGCCTATTTTATATTTGTGAGCCATTTTTTAAATATTTATGTCTTCAGTAAAAACGAATAGCGTGGCTGAGTACTTCAAATGTCAGGGGTGTCCAAAAGTGTGACTGACCCATTGAAGCACTCCTTGAGTTTTTACTAGGGAACAGTAGGAATCAACATTGAGACTGTCCGCTTGAACTTCATGTGGGTCAGAAATTCTCTGCAAACCATGACATGTCATTGCCAGGCCAAGAAATAATTGAGTTATTAGTATTGAGCCCCTTAAGATTCGAAATAGTGTAGATAACATTTACTCAGTAAAGGTGAGCTAACTCACAGGCCTCCCAAGAATAACTCTTTTTCTCTGGAAAGGGACCTATTAATTATGGAAAATCTGTCTTGTAATGAAACCAGGAGATGGAGAAGAGTACATCTTAGTTCTCTCTGGGCTAACTTTAATCTCGCTCTTATCCTGCTTGCCCCTCCGCTATGTCAGCACTTTGGAAGAGCTGAACACAACCTGAATACTTCCTGGCAGGATCCCCAAGTGCTTCCTTTCTTGCTACTATATTTCACAGACTTTCCTAATGAAAGGGAAAAGTCCTTCCCCTGACATGCACTGAACACTCTGAATATGTAGATGTAAGATCAAGATCTACAAATCAACTGTATAAGTTCAAACCTCTTAAATTCACCACTACAGCAAAGGTTTACGACATATCACATTTCATGTGGACATTTGACGTAGTAAAGTCGGGTTATAAATCTGGATATTGACAGTGTTTGATCCAGCAGTCGCTCAACAAGCTGTCACTGTGAGAGTTGTTTATTTGTTTTGGCAGAGCCAGATAGTTTATTTATTTTTTATTTTTTGTTTTTCTGCCCTGAAAGCATAGTCATTGGAAATTAGATCTCAGTACTGGTAGTTAAATTTGATTTGAGTGCTAAATTTAAAATGTTGAAGTCAGTTAAGAGAAAGGTGAATTCTCAAAAGTTGCCTTGTTGAAAAAGAAAACATACACACAAAAGCATCAATCTGATGCAAATGAAATAAAATGAAATACAGGGTTGAGGATTTTTTATTTGGATTTGGGAAATACAATTTTGTTTTTCAATAAACTGTATTTAAACACATACATTTTAATAAATAATTGAATAATAGAAAGACAAACAGAAATACAAACCACACAGGACATAACAGATAGGATATTCCACAACCAGATACAATTTCAGTTTTGCTTGTCAACAGTTTAGTATAATACAAAACTTTATTCTATAGCTCAAGTCATGTATAAAGTGCCACTCAAAGTGCTGTACATATAAGCAAATAATTATAACATTTACAAAAAAACAAGGCCGAACGAACAATAACATAGGATCAAGTTAAGGTAGTGTGGTATTGCTGCTTGTAGAATTCATCAAAACCAAATTGTACCCCAAAATTACTTACAGAAGGACCCCAAACCACTTCAAATGCAATTCCCCTGTATACCCTACTACTAACTTACTGATTTACCTGACAGAGAACGTTGCAGATTCAGAATGTATTCACAAAATCACAATGAAAATGTGGAGTATCCAGACATTAGCGTCCTGGACTCATGGCAGTGCGCTCCCCACCTGGCCCGTTATGAGAGCTAATCAGCACATATCTGCGTTAATCACCACCAGAACCGGACTGTGTGTGCGCGTGCAGAGAGAGAGAGAGAGAGAGAGAGAGACACACACACAGAGAGAGAGACAGAGAGAGAGACAGAGACGGTGTTGTCTCGTATCGTATGAGCGCTAAACAGCACATATCTGCGTTAATCACCACCAGAACCGGACTGTTTGTGTGTGTGCGCAGAGAGAGAGCGAGAGAGACGGTGTTGTCTCGTGTAGTATGAGCGAGTCATGAGTTAATTTAAAGAGTCGGGTGAAAGATCCGAGTGAGTCACGACTCAAACAAGTTTAGTGCTCAGTCAGTGTGCATGCAGTGTGAGAGGGGGAGTGGCCAGTGGCAAAAGCCAATGTGTGCTTCTTTTACCGATATATGTTTAACGATATCTTTTGCATTTCTAATCCAAACGTCAAACTTGGCACTGCACTTACTCGTCCCCGTAGCAAGACACCTGTCAAGTTTGAAATCCATCGGACTAACGCTTCGAGAGATATGCGCATAACACACACACACACACACACACAGACAGACAGACAGACAGACAGACAGACAGACAGACAGACAGGCAGACAGGCAGATGTTCCTGCAATTTATAGATTGATTGTCTCCTTTTTCTCTGTAGTCAGGGGGGGACCAGGAGAGGAAACACAAGCGCCGCCGAGGCGAGTACTACTCCATCCAGACCTCCCTGATCGTGGCTGCCCTGAAGAAGCTGCTGCCAGTCGGCCTAAACATGTGCACCCCAGGAGACCAGGAGCTCATCTCCCTTGCCAAGATACGCTACAGTCTGGTAAGCTAACAAAAACAGGACCTGGTGTAAAGACTTTTAGACCACCTAAATCCTAACAAACTAAATTCTTATGTTGATTTTTTAGGGTCCCTTTTGCTATGAAGGAGGTCCAACATGTACTCCATCTATTATTATGCTGTCCTTATATTCGGCATTATCTTAAGTTATTTTAGGTCTTATAATTTGACACACTGATGGATAATATTATTGAAGTTGAAAGTTGGGCCTCTAAGAAAGTTAATCATTAGAAGTACCTACAGTGCAAATTTCTTAAAAACTTAATTTTTCATCTGATGATCATAAATGACCTGTAACAGCAAATGAGACTAACATCGAAAAGAATGTTTTTATGAATGCCTTTCCCCGGATTCCAATTTTCCCCGCAAAGTCACAAAATTAGGTAAAAGCAGGAGATTTAGTCATATCGGCCTTATTGTATTATAATTTTATTTTAGAAGTTATCTATTGTAGCTATGGCTGATAAATCTATATATATAATCTATGTAAATAAAGTTATTATTACGTTCGGCGCTACAACAAACTCTTAATGCTTTGGCTTGTGACACGTTACAAGTAGGCTAAGTTACCGTATGCAACCCTTGTGTAAATTAAGTGTAAATGAATGATTTTCTGTCTGGGCAAAACATTTATCGCAACTATATGACCTCCCGGTAACGCTAACTCAGTAATATACAGTGGGTAATACAGCAGCGTAAAGAAAAGACCTTTATGACAGCAGGTGTGGTAAAAAAAACTACCGCTTTTGTCCAAAGTGGAGAGCTAGAATCAACACAAACCGAAAGTTACAAATAGCCACTTTAAGTCACAGCAGTCTGTATGGTCTTTCTTTGCATTACAGACTTCAGCCTTTATTTCATTATGTTAGGCGTTATCCAGAAGGAGTTGTGGAAAAAATAAAGAAAGCATTGTTGTGATGCAAATTAAAGCCATTTACCAACTTAAAATGTCTTCTTCGGTGCAGTAGACATTCAGTATTTATGGAATAACAAATATTTTTCCAGTGTGACTTAATACGCACATAAGCACCCTGACTACTTACTTTTAAATTATAACAATAGTTTATTAACACTGCATTGCATTTTTTCTCGGTTATGAATACCCTTTCCCTTCATAGAAAGACACAGATGATGAGGTGAAGGAGCACTTGCGTCAGAATTACCATCTCCTGGACAAGGTGAGATGATGTTTTGTATGGTTATAATTCTAGCAGCAAGAGCAGTTAAGTACAAACCCCAATTCCAATGAAGTTGGGACGTTGTGTAAAACGTAAATAAAAACAGAATACAATGATTTGCAAATTATTTTCAACCTATATTCAATTGAATTTACTACAAAGACAAAATATTTCATGTTCAAACTGATAAACTATTGTTTTTTTTGCAAATATTCACTCATTTTGAATTTGATGCCTGCAACACCTTCCAAAAAAGCTGGGACACAAAAGACTGGGAAAGTTGAGGAATGCTAAAAAAAACACCATCAACAATACCCAGAAACACCGCCGGCTTCTCTGGACCCGAGCTCATCAGAGATGGACTGACGCAAAGGGGAAAAGTGTGCTGTGGTCTGACGAGTCCACATTTCAAATAGTTTTTGGAAATCATGGACTTCATGTCCTCTGGGCCATAGAGGAAAGGGACCATCCAGTACTAGACTGGCCTGCCTGCAGTCCAGACCTGTCTCCCATTGAAAACGTGTGGCGCATTATGAAGCGCAAAATACGATAACGGAGACCCCGGACTGTTGAGCCACTGAAGTCGTACATCAAGCAAGAATGGGAAATAATTCACCTATAAAGCTTCAACAATTAGTGTCCTCAGTTCACAAACGCTTATTGAGTGTTGTTAAAAGGAAAAGTGATGTAACATGCCCCTGTCCCAGCTTTTTTTGAACATGTTGCAGGCAGCAAATTCAAAATGAGTATTTGCAAAAAAACAATAAAGTTTATCAGTTTAAACATTAAATATCTTGTCTTTGTTGTGTATTCAATTGAATATAGGTTTAAAGGGGTTTGCAAATCATTGTATTCTGTTTTTATTTACGTTTTACACAACGTCCCAACTTTATTGGAATTTGGGTTTGTAGCATTAGTATAAGGCTGCTGTTTATTTATTGATTTGATTGTTATTGCTCATAGTCTGATGACCCAGCAGTCCAGTGGCAGCTGAACCTGTACAAGGACGTGGTGGTAAAGAGCGAGGAGCCTGCAAACTTAGAACACACAGTGGACCGAGTGCAGAGCATCTCAGCTGCAGTCTTCCACCTGGATCAGGTAGAAACACAGTTCCTACCTTTTATCTCTACCCACAAGTCAACAATACATCACAGGACATAAAAGATAAGCATATACAATATTATTCTTCAGACTTAAAAGTAGATCACAGATATATCTACTCGGGTATCTACTCATCTGCTCAAAGAACTTTTCTGTATTTTATTAGTGCTGTCAGTTAAATGCGTTATAAACGACGTTAATGCTAACCCATTTTAACGGCGTCAATTTTTTTATCGCGAGATTAACGTTCTTTTTGGCATAGCAAACTTTGTAGTTTTTTTCACATGCTGTTGCAACAACTAGTAACGTTAGAAAAACTACAACACCACACCGGATCTAGCTAGACCGGAAACAAAACAGGCACGCCGCACACAGTTGTTTGGGCTTGCGAGCCGGCCAAAGAGTAGTAGTCTAACGTTACGTTTTGAGTGGATGGCGAGCGCGAGACGCCGAAATGGATGCCAATAAGATTCTGAATGGAAAGTTTACTTTTAAAAAGTTGCCAAATGGTTCCATTGACAAGACCAAAGTGATCTGTGTGTTTTGTCGTTGTGAACTGAGCTATCATCGCAGCACGTCCAGTCTGAAATACCACTTGAAGACTAAGCACACAGCTGATGCGAATTCTCCGCCCCTCGTCAAAGCTAGGCGACAAAAGCACAAAGCAAGGCGATCCACTTTTCCATGTTGAAAAGAGCATTAAAATGAGAAAAAATAATTGGACAAAAAGAAATCTAGGGACATTTACAATAGATAAAAATGTGCGATTAATTGCGAGTTAACTATGACATTAATGCGATTAATCGCGATTAAATATTTTAATCGTTGTCGTAATGACTATTATATTTTATATAATTTTAAATGTAATATTTTTAAGTTTGGGATTGTTGGTGGGACAGAACAAGCTATTTAAATCACTTGAAAAAGTAATGGATGAATTGATGATGAAGATAATTGTTGGTTGCAGCAATAACGCCACATAATACAGTACCAGGCACATATCATCTTTGTTGTCACTGCATTTCCCACTTGGCGTTTTATTTCTTTGTCCCTCAGGTGGAGCTGCCTCTGAGAAATAAGAAGTGTGTGATGCATAAGCTGCTGTCCAAACAGCGTAAGCGTGCTGTGGTGGCTTGTTTCCGCATGGCTCCACTCTACAATCTACCCAGGTGATTCTCTTTTACACCATTGTGGAACTGATTTACAATGTCAATAATTAAATATTGACATGAACTATTTAAAAAAAAAAAAAAAAAAAAAAAGTAAAACATTGCTCTGTCTCAATCTAACCGTACATAACAACCAATCACCAAGTAGTCATAGGAGGTGGGTGGGGCATTTTTTTTTCTTGATTGTGTGCCCACGTAAACCCCTCATCACCTCCCTAACAACATTCTCTCCTCTGTGTTGTTTTCTTGCATAACACTACCTCATCCTCCCTCAGATACAAAAATAATAATTACTTCCTGAATGGCTATCGGGAGGTTTGGCTGGAAAGGGCATTCAAAGCCTCCAGCTTTGACCGCCTGTTCTCCCTGCTGACGGTAAAGTGAAACCACAGGGCGAATGCTTCATCTGTTCAACCCCCCCTTCATCCACCAGGCTGTGGACCGATATCTGCCTAGCAACCAATTGTTTCTTCACTGTTGATTCTGATTGGTCAGCTAGAATGAGCCTAAGAATTGACTGAAACAAACTTATTTGGAAAGTGGAAACACACTGCGAGCTGCAGGCCTTGTCTCATTTCAGGTGTACCCTGAAGGAAGGAATGAAGAAAGGAGAAAAGAAGAAATACAGAAAGAAAGAAATCTATTGAATACAATTTTGACTTTCATTAGTTGGCTATCAGGTTTACAAAAGTTTGCTTGGTTACAGTAATATACAGTATAAAAGTTGTTTCATGTTATTTTGCTTCCTGCTCTTATGATGATTTAAAGATTTGTTTTTCATATGACATTTTTCCAAAGGTTGTGCAGTTTTACAACACATCTGTGCATCTATGTTAAGGAAATTACGTGATCTACTCTAATAACTGCAAGAAATGCACCAATTTGTTGGAAAACTGCATATCTCTCCTAAAGTGTGCATGCTCCTCTAATGAATTTTACAACCTGATGGAAGTAACTACCATTATTTTAGAGATCAAATGTGACCAGTCAGAAGAGCCAGTGGGTCCCACATTGACCAATCACCACCCTGCCTGAAATGCACTTCCTGTAACCCCTTCCTCTCCCTACATCTCTCCTTCCTGTCTCCTCCAAAAACTCACCAGAACCCACCCTAATGCCACTGTACCTCCCTCCCCACTCCCCTCCATTCCTCTCCACCTCCCCCCTTCCCAGGCATCGCGCTATCAACTTCTTCATCCCGGCCTATCAGAGACTTTGGATAGAGGCAGAGGAGTACTCCTTTGAGGAGAAGCTAGTTCAGGATCTGGCAGTAAGTACTGGGCTCGCCTTGCCCTTGCCCCGCGTGCCCTGCGTTGGCACCCCTCTGCCAGTCCTGTCTGCCGAATGCTTCTTTAGCTCCGCGCCCGTTGAGCCTTGGGAGCACGCCCGGGTGGGGACCTCGCCCAAAGCACCCAGGGGCGGCCCCCGCTCTAGGCGTGCAAAATCCTTCAAACAGAGATCCGTCAGGGGTCAGAGGCTGCATGACCAACTCAGGAGACACAGGGCCAGCTCCGGCGCTCACAGCTCTAAAAAAGCAGGCTATGCCTTTCTGACAGCAGTGGTAAGGAGGGCCTTTCACTAGTAGTCACTAGCTGTTTGGCTGTCAGATCTGGATCCAACCCATCAGTTGTCTGTTCGCTGTACTCTGTAAGTCTGTAGTGTGCGTGTGAAGGTAACGTTACAGTACATTCTGTGACCGTGACGTCAGTGGCATGCTCGCGTAGTCATGTGAAGATCACATTTCATATTAGAGCTTTGTACGCAGATGTGCAGCAAATTCATCAAGACACTAAAACTGTGCCATTGAATAAGATTAAAGTTCAGCCTTAGATACAGTTGCTTCTTGTTGGGGAAGATTATTTTTATTGTCAGTTTTATTCTACAAATCTGTCAGATTAGTTTAAACTCGTTGAGATTTGTATAGTTGTGATTCCCTCTTTGTCAGGCTCCTGTACTGTTAGGGTCATTCTTCATATGCAAAATCATATCACTAAATGGCTTACTGCTTGCATCTGTTTGCTGTAACATGCATGTATTTGAAAACTGGTTCCAATGCTGTTCATCATTCCACTCTTAACTTCCTCACCCTGTCCTTTCCACAGATAACCAGGACATGACAAAAACTCATCTGCATGCCAGTGCTAGTTGAATGTTACTGACTCATCTCAGTGTTTTTTACAAATGTGTACAATTGTCAGTAAGTTTGTGAAAATATAAAAAAAGAGAAGGATGATTAGTGATCAGACAGACTTGGGCAGCGCTAACTGTTCACACCTGTGGACTCCTGCAGAAAACCCCAATGAAAATTGTGGAGGAGGAGGAAGAGGAGGTGGCTGAGATCCAGCCAGACCCTCTCCACCAACTTATCCTCCACTTCAGCCACAACGCTCTGACAGAGAGAAGGTGAGAGATTTGAAATTATTTCAGATTTTGTCTCACGTTTCTTTATGGCAGGCAAAGTTAGTAGAGAACACATTTTTGGTTTATTAAATTATGCCTTTTTTAGCTTTTTATTGTCAATAAATAATGTTAGTAATTAGTTGTATCATGTAGTATAACATGGGAATTAAAATATATGATACTAGTTTTGATACTGATAACTTCTGACTTGACTTCCTTCCGTTTCAGTCACTTGGAAGAAGATCCTTTGTATATTGCGTATGCAGACATGATGGCAAAGGTAGATATTTTTATGTATAAATAAATCTGGTAAGACTTGAGTTAATAACCTAAAAGATGACCTCTGAATGTTGACCTTTGTGTCTTCAGAGCTGTGCAGAGGATGAGGAGGAAGAAGAGGTGGAAGGGAAAGAAAAGACTTTTGAGGTATGCTCTCATCAAGGCAGAGATCCTCTTAACAATGGTTCTGTCATTTAAAAAATATCCTTTTATTGTCTCTACTATCTTACCGTTTACCAACACTTTTTATGTCTGTTACCTGCAAAGAATTCACAATAAAATGTTTACTTGTGTGTGGTTGTGTGTGTTGCTCCTCAGGAAAAAGAGATGGAAAAGCAGAAGATCCTGTATCAGCAGGCGAGGCTGCACGCCCGTGGGGCCGCAGAGATGGTGCTGCAGATGATCGGCTCCAGTAAAGGTGATGATGAGCTAAATGTTTTTGCAGCTCAACAATTTGCAGGCAGTTTAAAAGAAATTATTCTGTAACCTTTCTGCTGTTATACAAGCGTTTTCATTGGCCTTTTATTTGACAGTTCAACCACTTGTGTAATCCACTGACATGGAGGCTCTCCTTGGGTCAACAGACATTTTATTCTTTTCTTATTTTAATAAATTGTAAGTGATTTATTACATTTTAAGTATAGTAAATATATCAGAATTTCATCCTGCTGGTAAGATTTGGTGGATCACCCTGCCTTAAACAACTGCCACCCAAAAGAGTTTCATTTTTCTGAGGTTCACTCAGGAAGTTTTCTTTCCATATGAGTTCCAAATGCATTTAAACAAAATCTGGGCAAAACAATGACTACTTATAAGGCCATTTTAATACAAAACAACAACCCAAAAAGGCCAACCTTTAATCTAAAAACAATTTATGTTTTGATACCCTGAAATGTATCCTTTCCATATCAACACACTTTTTTCACAGACTGGTCTGATCTGCTGCAGTGATTTAGCCTTTGTTATCAGTCAAACCTGCTTCTGTCCTCCATGTTGTTGACTTGCAGCTTTTGTCCTACGCTACTCCTTTTTCATCAGGTCGTCTGGGCCCCATGGTGTCCTGCACCCTCAAACTGGGAATCTCCATATTAAATGGAGGCAATGTGCAAGTTCAGCAGGTCAGATTATTCAGCTCAAATATCCAACTATATTCATCTATATGTCCTATTAACTGTATCATTCTTATTCTTCCGTCCTTCTATCAACATATATACACCTAATATATTCAGAGACGACACTGCAGGAGCACTTGTTTTTGACAGTAGGATATTTAATGCATTTCATCTCCTATCCCAGAAAATGCTTGATTACCTGAAAGAGAAAAGAGATGCAGGCTTTTTCAAGAGTCTCTCAGGACTGATGCAGTCTTGCAGGTACCGTTATATTAGCTGTACTGTAAAAAGGAACTTCTGTGCCGACATCAAGTGCTTCTATTTTATTTTTGAGTTTTCTTTCCCTAGTGTCTTGGACTTGAATGCATTTGAGAGGCAGAACAAAGCAGAAGGACTTGGCATGGTGACAGAGGAGGGTTCAAGTAAGTTAAGAGATGTCTTATTAGATGGGCAGTTGGATTCAACCTCTTTTCCCTAGTGTTCTAAGCATCACATTCCTGACACAATTTTCTCTTGAAGTTCAGTAGATACCTGTTGTTAAAGCACCTTATTTTACTCTTGATTACAAAACAACAAAAATCCTATAATTTTCCCTTCACTAAACTAATGCTGAACCATGCAACGGTATAACCTCAGTGTCAGAGATGTTAATAAATGCTAGTTCCTAATTAGTCGTTTGTGTATGGCTCTCGTAGATGACACAATCAAAATCACATTGCTATCAATGTGAATTTTGATAAATACAAATAGTTTGCCGTTTGTGCCACAGTCTTGCAGTCACTGAAGTCGTCAGTGTGTTGTCTTTTACGTCGTCTTTTGCAGTAAAACGAGCAGGCGTGAGTTTTAAATATATTATGGGATTGTGTAATATGTAGGATGGGACTAAGTATAAGTATAACCCCAATTTCTGTTAACCTTTGTGATGATATTAAAGTATGAATGTATCCTGTTATTTCAGAGCAGAGGTCTGTGAGTGGCTGTTAACAGTGCAAAACTTGTCTTAGAGGACATGGTCCAGCATTAAAACAAATCTCTCTCCAACTTTCAACACAAACACTCCTCACTTGACGCTTTTCACATCAAACTATGTTCGTCTTTTCATCATTCAGTCCTCTGCTAAACATTTCCAGTCCAGAGTTCTGTGTTTAACAATTCACTGTTACTACTTACAGTGCCAAGCATACGTGAATACACCCATGCTAAAGTCGACTAAAAAGAGGAATAAAAAATAATCTTTTGGAAATTGATCTTAATGCCTTAATTAAAAAAATGAGGATAAATCCAAGCTTTAAGGACACCAATTTCTTTGTAAATGAATAATGTATCGTAAATAAATAAATGTTCTTCCTTAAAATACAGGGGGCATAAGTAAGTACACTATACCTAGAGATTGGCATGGGGTACTTTCCATAAGATCATCTCTCAATGCAAATCAAACCAGCTATTAGGCTAACTGAAATAAAACCAAAGAAAATTGGTGTCCTTAAAGGTTGGATTTTTCCTCATTTTTTTAATTAAGGTATTAAGATCAATTTCCAAAAGATGATTTTTTTATTCCTCTTTTTAGTCAACTTTAGCATGGGTGTATTTACTTATGCCTAGCACTGTATGTCTCTGTGACTTATGAAACTTTCACCGTGACTAATTTTTTTCTTATTTGGTACTCATCTAGTTGGATACAACATAGACACAACCCAGGCCTATGATTTCCCCTCATCTAAAATTATTTTTAACTGCATGACATTTTCACTCGTAGCCGATCTATTCATAATTCTTCGTATTGTAACTCAATGTCCTCTCTTTTTGCTTATGTCTTCGTGTATTGTTTTTCTCCTTCCTGTCATTTAAATAAAAAAAACATCGATGGCAGTCCACACTCAGCAGGGTAAATAGCAAATTTGGATAATCCTGATATGGCTATGCTTCCACCCTGAATGTCTCCTCCATATTTGTGGTCCATACTCACTGCTTTAGTGTTACCCAGCCTCTCCCTCCCCCAGATGTCTGTAGGGACAAACTGTGCATGCAGAGTGTACACAGAAATTGGATTTCAAGAATCCATTGCCTGTCCTTTTGTGTGTTATTTGTTCCCATTCCCTTCATGTTAACATTTACTAATGCAAATCCTATTACTGATGCTCAAATCTGTTGTTCTAAGGCTACCAGTACCGCCTCTTAAGGGTTTGACTGAAAGTTTGTGGACTCTTCCACAGCCTAAGCAAAGCTTTGTCTTGCTTTGGATTTTGGGCCTATTTCACAAAGCTGGTTTACATACAGATGTCTAACTTTCACATGGTTTTATATGCTCACAGAAATGTATTTGTGCTCATTTTGTTTAGCTCTGTTAACTGGGTTATCTGGTTGATTTTTAAAGTGCTTCATCATGCCTAATCCCGGCCTACATGTGAAAGTGTTGAGGCTTCCTCCAGCTTATGGAAATGTCCTAGTGTTTCACTGCTGTTTTAATGTAAGAGCATCTTTACAAAATGCACTTTGGATTCAGTTTTGAACCTGCAATCTAAAGGCACTGGACTTCAAACATGTTTCAAACATGAAACCTGTCCTGCTTGCCTCATATTAAGTTGCTTCTGAGGGTTTTTTTTTACACATTATTAGACCTTCTAATGTTTGATAAATAAATACTTAAGTTACTTTGTGTAGGGTCACTGTTGCATTTTCTTCTAAGGTTCCAAGGTGCTACAGAATGATGAGTTTACTAAAGATCTGTTCCGGTTTTTGCAACTTCTGTGTGAGGGGCACAATGGAGGTGAGGTTGCACTTTTGTGTATTTTAAAGTCATGCATTTTTATAGAAAAATGGAGCAATGTTTTGGTTGTATAACTTGTTTCCGCACTGCACCACAAGGACACAGTGGAAAGGACAGGGATAAGAAAATATTTCTTTCTTTCTTTCATCAGATTTTCAAAACTTTCTGAGAACTCAAACTGGAAACACAACCACAGTCAACATCATTATCAGCACTGTGGACTATCTGCTCCGTCTTCAGGTGTGTAAAACACAAATATAAAGCCCCAAAATCTACACCCTATTACCTTTCACCCTTTACTATTACATGCACCACCATTTTCATTGTCTACCAATGTCATTCTGCTCTCTAGGAGTCTATCAGTGACTTCTACTGGTACTACTCTGGCAAAGATGTCATTGATGAGACTGGAAAATTAAACTTCTCTAAAGCATTATATGTTGCCAAGCAGATATTCAACTCACTGACTGAGTATATTCAGGTAACAAAATGATCCCTCAGACAACACTGTTAAATCCTAGAATTACTTTCATTAAATATGTAATGATGGGTTTTTTTCCTCTCTTTTCCCCCCAATCTCTTTTCTACAGGGCCCGTGTATTGGGAACCAGCAGAGTTTAGCTCACAGCAGACTGTGGGATGCAGTTGTGGGCTTCTTGCATGTATTTGCCAACATGCAAATGAAGCTGTCTCAGGTACAATAAGAGTTCTTCTACTTGTACATTGCTGAGAGGCTAATAGGTGAACATACAGAGTCTAAACAACTTTTTGTTCTTGCTTTGGGAAAACTCTTCCAGAGCAAAGCTTTAACAAAAATACTTTAATCTTCTTGTAGGACGCCAGTCAGATTGAGCTGTTGAAGGAGCTGATGGATTTACAGAAGGACATGGTTGTCATGTTGTTGTCTCTGCTAGAGGGTAAGAGTCTAAAGCTGTTATTCACTGTTAAAGAAATCTGTTGACATCTCAAAATATTTGTAATGTCTTTTTGTACAATCAATCAATCAATCAAACTTTATTTATATAGCACTTTACAGCAACCAGCAGGTATCCAAAGTGCTTAACATTGAAACCAAGAATAAAAGCACATATCATACAATAGAAAGAAAGAACATAGAAAACAGTAAAATCAGAAATAGTTATATAGTTATAAAGAAACAGAAGAATGAAATTGTCACACCACTGCTACGTATTAAAAGCCAGACTAAACAGATACGTTTTAAGTTTCACAAGTCCTATAGTATATAATGCATCATCTTTGTGTATGATTAGGTAATGTGGTGAACGGAACAATTGGAAAGCAGATGGTTGACACTCTGGTGGAGTCTTCTAACAATGTGGAGGTGATCCTTAAGTTCTTCGATATTTTCCTTAAACTGAAGGACCTGACGTCCTCTGACAGCTTCAGAGAGTATGACCCTGAGTGTAAAGGCATTATTTCAAAGAAGGAGTTCCAGAAGTCAATGGAAAGCCAGATGCAGTACAGCCAGTCTGAGATTGAATTCCTGCTCTCGTGTGCAGAGGCCGATGAAAATGACATGTTCAGTTACAAAGAGTTTGTGGAGCGGTTCCACGAGCCGGCTAAAGATATTGGCTTCAACATAGCAGTGCTGTTGACCAACCTGTCTGAACACATGCCACATGACTCCAGACTCGCCACCTTTTTAGACCTGGCAGAGAGTGTACTTAGCTACTTCGAGCCTTATCTGGGTCGTATCGAAATCATGGGCAGCGCAAAACGCATTGAGAGGGTGTACTTTGAGATCAGCGAGTCAAGCCGTGAGCAGTGGGAGAAGCCGCAGGTGAAAGAGTCCAAGCGTCAGTTCATCTTTGATGTGGTCAACGAGGGCACGGAGAGCGAGAAGATGGAGATGTTTGTGAATTTCTGCGAGGACACAATTTTTGAGATGCAGCTAGCCTCACAGATCTCTGAGCCAGATGTGGGTGAACAACCTGAGGAGGAGGAAGAGGAAGATGCACACAGTGTCATGGACGAGGCGGCTGGAGAGGAAGAGGGCACCCTGGAGTCGGCCTCAGCCTTCACCACCGCATGCCGCTCAGTCAAGAAGAAGATTGGCCATGTCCGCCAAATCTTTACGGTTAAAAATGTGCGCAAGCAGTTCAAGAAAATCAAGAAGCTGAGCATCAAGGAGATTATCACCAGCTTTTTCTCCTTCTTCTGGATGCTTTTCACCGGCTTCTTCAAGGGAATCTACGGCCTCATCTTTGGGTTCTTCCACGTCATCTGGTCCTCCATGTTTGGTGGTGGCCTGGTTGAGGGAGCCAAGAACATAAAGGTGACGGACATCCTGGGAAACATGCCTGACCCAACTCAGTTCGGTATCCACGGAGATGTGATCGAAGGAGAGAAAGTGGAGGCCATAGAGTCAACAGGAAGCTTAGATGATGCCATATCACCAGCAGGCGACCTGGCAGAGGTGGACGCAATGTTGGAGATGCTGTCCAATCCCAAGAGGGAAGGAGGAAAACATATTGAGCTTGGCCTGGGTGATGTTTCCGAGTTGAGTGCAGAGACGTCCACTACTGATCAAAAGGTTTGCAGTCACAATTGAATTAATGATTTTAAACCCTGTAGATACCTGCTTACCATTATCACTTCCATTCAGTCTCTCAGCCCATGTATTACTACTCTTGCAGAAAGCCGCTGCCAAGCCTGTTGTAACCCCCGAGAACGAACCAGAGAAAGCAGAGTGAGTAAAATTAAGTGAGAGGAAAATGTATTATCATCATACAAAATAAAACGAACTGTTTTGAATACAGCACAGAGAACCAGGAGAAGGAGGACAAGCCAAAGGACGAGGCCAAGGAGCCAGTGGCGGAGGAGAAGCCCAAGACCAAATCGAGTCAGCCTAAAGGGGCGACACCCGCCTTCATGATGAGTATCGTTGCTGGTCTGGACGTCTTAATGACCAAGATTGTGGTAAGCTCTCACACTATTTATGCTTTCTTTTAAATAGTTTTATAATGTCTTTTTCTTCAATATTGTTTGGTTCAGCACTCATTCCTTTTTCTATAAATTATTTCCAGAATGCGGATAGGAAATAACGAAGCCGTCTAATTAAACCTTTTCCCTACAGAACTACCTGGCTCGTAACTTCTACACCCTGCGTTTCCTGGCTCTGTTTGTGTGTTTTGCCATCAACTTCATTCTTCTCTTCTACAAGGTAGCTCAAGTCAAGTTTCCATCCATATTTAGTGCAAATTTTAACAGAATTTTCAGAAAACAAATAAAATTAATAAACTACAATGTAATGTGCGTGTCCTTCCACTACTGTTTAGTAGTAGGAGTTAAGAGTTGCATGCATTGAGATAAAAGATGCTATTAAACAATTTTAAAAGCAGAGAGTGCAACAAGATGACATGATTAAAAGATTGTTGTAAGATGTATTTCTGGCACTCAACTCAAATCCACTCAAATTGAAAATTCGTTTGAAAACTTGTAGATGACAGTAAACATAGCAAGGGGTGGGCGACGTATCAAATATATATGATATATTCCAATATCTTTTTATGTGTGATATGACCATATCATAATATTGAGATATTTCTTATGCATGCACGCACGCACGCACACACACACACACACACACACACACACACACACACACACACACACACACACACACATACACACACACACCCCAAACTGATCAACCTTGCTCACCAGTTTGACGTCAATTCAAAATTTGTGTGATGTGGTACAATTATGTTATTTTAGAGAAAGTATGAACATATCAGTGTATATATACAAAATATAGCAGCATAGCCTAAACATTTAGTCTTTCTTTTTAAGTTATGATTGTTTCATCAGTTTCTCCAACTTGTGTTTCATCAAAACCTTTTTTTTTTTTTCATTCAACAAAAGAAGCCAAACTTCTCTTAATGTTGTCTTAACACAATTAGCTGTACAAGACCAGACATTCAGTGCCAACTTCTTGACAATACTCATTCCATACAAAAATGCATTCAGAAGTTCAGCTGGAGCCGATGTGAAGCTTAAGCAGTCTGATTTAGCCACCAGAAATGGGTTTTTTTTTCTGTTCATTGCTATGCTGTGTTGGGGGAATACTAAACATATTCCTTGTCCAGAGGTATCATTAAAAAACATTACACCTTGATTTCAATGTAATGATCTGTTAACATACCCAGCAATCATTTTAGGGAAACTGAAGGACAAAGAGTGAAACCAAAACTATACGCAAATGTAAGAAATGTGTAGTGGGAAAAAGGCAAATGACAGATTATTCATTGTACTGTATATGTGGTATATACTATTTGCTCTTTAGGTCACTGAACCTGATGAAGAAATCGATGAGGAAAGCACCTGGGATGGGGAAGACGAGGATGATGTGGACACACTCTTCGACATGGATGAATTTAGCCTGCAGGAGAGCACTGGCTACATGTTACCAACGCTGCGCTTCCTGGCTATATTTCACACTGTCATCTCACTCGTCTGTCTGGTTGGGTACTACTGTCTGAAGGTAGGTATATTCATTAAACTATTACTGCTTCAACAGACTTCACTGAGCTGAGAATAATTTCTTTGCAGATGATCCCATTGTGTAAGTTACAGTTTTAGTCACCCATTGTTAATATTTTGCCACTAGGTTCCTTTAGTGGTGTTCAAGAGAGAGAAGGAGATTGCCAGGAAGCTTGAATTTGACGGTCTCTACATCACCGAACAGCCGTCTGACGATGACATCAAGGGCCAGTGGGATCGCCTCGTCATCAACACCCCGTAGGACACTGGCCTCGTTCACACCTGGCATTAACATTAGTCTGAAATCTGGATCCTCTTTATGATTTATGTGATTCATTTAACAACTTGTTTTTGTAATGAAAATAAGATTTATTGTTTCCTCACCAACACACACGTACCACTTTCTCTAGTAAACTGACGATAACCACCTAATCCTGCTTGTTCCAATATCCATCAGTATCATAAAAATCTATTTTTGTTTATCTGTCTCCCACCTTGGTGATCAGCATGAGAAAGTTCAGAGTATTAATTGATTCATCGTTTTAAGTAATTCATCACATAAAAATGTCAAACATTTGTTGGTTCCCGCTTCTCCAACGTGAGGGTTTACCACTTTTCTCCATTTCATATTATTATAAACTCAATACTTTTGGGTTTTTTAACTGTTGTTTGAGCAGAAAAACATGTCCAGAACCTCAGCACACGACATTGAACTAAGCGTGTGGGCATTTGTCCTCATTTTCTCTGACATTTTATAGAATAAACAATTATTCTATTAACGCATGAGGGGCTTCAATAAACTGCACCAGTTTTCACCTGGATTTTCTCATTTTTAAACAAACAAACTTGTGCTGCCATAATAATTTTAATCACATCAAAAAAAAGAAGAAAGATAGATAAATCAATAATCATTCCCGGCTGACACATTTTGTGGGCTGACACATTTTGCGTGCAATACAGTGTATGTGTATATATATATATATATATATTATTAAAGCTTTTCTAATAGATTGCTCTAATGAAACTATTTGTTTGCTGAGTCTCACCTGTATTTTCTATAACAGGTCTTTCCCCAGCAACTACTGGGACAAGTTTATCAAGCGCAAGGTGAGTATTAGAAGAATTTCAGGTCAAAGTTACAATACTGTAAAGTGTGTTTTTAGGATCCCTCAAAACTGACAAAGTAGTGACAACTGATCAACCTGACACAAAAATAAAAGATATAACTAGATATGTAGTAATATTGTATCTGGATTCCTAGTGAGTCATATCAAGTAGTAAGTAGTAAAATAATAGTAAAATTAAGTTTTTGCTGGGCAGACCCTGGAACATTCTGGGTCGCTGCATCGTCTTTAAAACAGACTTTAGACTTCTTTCTCAGTTAGATGTCAAGGGACAGAGCTGATCTCTGCTGTCCTACCTCTGAATGTGTAGGTGATCAACAAATACGGTGACCTGTATGGAGCTGAACGCATCGCTGAGCTCTTAGGTCTGGATAAGAGCGCTCTGGACTTTGACCCAACAGTGGAGACTGTAGAGAAGGAAGCTTCCCTGCTCTCCTGGTGAGAACTACACTCGCACACGTTTTCTCAATTTACAACCACCGAAAAAACACAGACGTTTCTTTCTCTTAAGAGGTTGTTAAGAATTGTACTTCAAGGGCTTTTAAATTAAGGCTTGAATCAGGCGCACGACAAGATACTTTTTTTGGCCATTTTTAGGCCTTTATTTTCATAGGACAGATTAAGACATGAAAGGGGAGACAGAGGGGGAATCACATGCAGCAAAGGGCCACAGGTCGGAGTCAAACCCGCGGCCGCTTTGTCGAGGAGTACATTTCTATATATGTGCGCCTGCTCTACCGACTGAGCTAAAACAGCCACTCAGGCCTGAAAGTTTGAGCATTACCTGACATAAGTGCCTATAAACTGATGCTGTTGGATGAGTTCAGATATAAAAGTCAATCGCTAAGCTTAAACAATCCAGTAGAGCAATGCCATTACTGTGATTGAAATTTTGTTTTCTCGTTGGCAGGCTAAGCTCCATTGATACAAAGTACCACATCTGGAAAATGGGCGTGGTTCTGACTGACAATGTAAGTTTATTTGATGTGTACTGAAAGCACTTTGTATTCATAGCACTGTGGGAGAAATAAAGTGAAAAAACTTGAAGGAGCTATACAAATGTTTAAATTGTGATCAGGGTTTTGGTTATTAAGGTTATTCTGTAATGCAAGAGAGTGTTTTAAAAAAAATGCAAAATCTTCATGAGTCACAATAATATGCCAAACTCTACTATAACATTTTGTACATGCTAAAGGACAGATATACAAATATGCAGTGCAATGAAATGTTTTTTTATGTTTTTTATTAAACCATCATTTGTCACTAATGAATAGCCTTTTTTTCTGCAGTACTTTCTGTATCTGATCTGGTACGCCACCATGTCCGTTTTTGGACACTTCAACAACTTCTTCTTTGCTGCCCATCTGCTGGACATCGCCATGGGCTTCAAGACCCTTCGCACTATCCTGTCTTCTGTCACTCACAACGGCAAGCAGGTACTTAGTTCAACCAGCAGAGGAAGCCAGAGTACAGATAATAAGATCAATAATAATCACTCCATACTCGTGTCACAGAGCAGCTTTTTCTTATAACTTTCCTTTTTCTGAGCTCCTACTCATAACTACAAAGCCTTAAAATTAAGAACATGTTTATGGGGTTTTGAATTGTTATAAGTTTAGAAGGATGTGAAGAAATACTGTTATTTTAGGCCCTCATCTAACATTGAGATACTTGTTTCTGCAAATAATCTGCATGTACAGTACATGTGATCTGTGGTAGATAATAGGGACAAAACAACTAGCATCGTGATTCATATTTAACACCAAGATAATCAAATCAAGAAATTATGTTTTGGAAAAAAGGATGGGGCTTTGAACTAGAAACTGTATGTATATTAACATTCTCAGTCCTCCAGCTCACAGGATATCTAGAAATAAACATCATGAGAAATAAATTAATGAATAAAAGTAAAGGGCGACAGGACTTGCTGTTTGCCTGTTGGATAAGTGGCATAAAAAAAAAAATAAAAAAAAGGTTTCGAGGTATAGATAACTTGTATCTAGTTTCTTTCTTTATTCATCAGACAAATTAAAGATAAGATCGGTTTTGATTTACTTCTCACTACGATTTGAAAGTATGTAAGCTGGGAAGTCTGAACAGTTAGCTAAAGGTTATGCATGACTGAAATAAGTCGCTAAAAGTAATGCTTAAACAGCTCAAATAATTAGCTAAATTGATATGGATAAACGATTGAAATACTTATAGCCAGTCAAAAGCCTGGCTTTGGATGTTGAGCACGTCATCCTTTAATCACAAGATTGGCAAGGTTGCTCCCGATGGACAGGCCAGCATGGCAGCTCCGAGAGAGTTGAAAAATTGTACACCGCTTTGTCTAGAAAGGGAGAAAGGCGCTATATGAATGCAGTCCATTTAAAAGAAATGGATAAACAGTTAAAATAGTTAGCTAAAACTATTGAATAAAAGGGTTAGGGCCAGTGAATAAATGGTTGAAATATGGGTTGAAACATTTAGATTGTCTCATGGTTTTATTATTTTCCATCATCTTTATTTTCTTTCTGACAGTAAATGCAACTGGCAGCATGCAAATATTAATGCAGAACAACAAACGCGTACATTGCAGGTCACTGGTGGAGCATGAAGAAGTTCTGTAATGCCGTGAATTTGATTGACTGAATTGTTGAAGGTCTCCAAAGTCTTTGAATACTGATGAAAGCCGCCCTGAGATCCTAAATTCAGCTCTAGAGGCCTTGAAAATATTGCAGTTATTTTGTGCTCAACTTTCTCTTTTAAAGAAAACGGCCCTGATGTTGATTCAGTTCTCTGACAAAAGCAACAGAGATTACTCTCAAAATCTACAGTTAAACAAGAAAAGGGGCTTGTGCCACCTCAATTCTCAGCTCAAATTGTGACTGGGACTAATTAAAGGTCAAATGAAATGATGTTCCAATGCATCTAAGTTCTGTATTTCAATTGACTTTTTCTCCTCCTAGCTCGTGCTGACTGTGGGTCTGCTGGCCGTGGTCGTCTATCTCTACACCGTGGTGGCCTTCAACTTCTTCAGAAAGTTCTACAATAAGAGCGAGGATGAAGACGAGCCTGACATGAAGTGTGACGATATGATGACGGTATGCCTGGCTGCCTTCGACTATATATATTTATTTAGTTGAATGTTTGGATTTGACAAAGCTTTTATTTAGAATGAGGATTAATTTTCAAAACTATAATCATGCAAATCAAAAACATCACAAACCTACGACAGCGTATTAGGGCCATTCTTTAGGCATTATAATATTTTTATGCTTTTTATCTCCTTTCTAGCGTTAGATGAAATTTCTAGTCGCACACTGAATCCTTAGCCACATTTAGTGCATGGTATATAGTTTTTTTTCTTTTTTGTGAAATTAAGGACACACATTGAGATGCAGCTACCTTAATACTTTTCGTCTTAAAAAGTAAAGCTCTAAGTTACTTTCCTGTTTTTCTCTTGGCAGTGCTATTTGTTCCACATGTACGTGGGTGTGAGAGCTGGAGGTGGTATTGGAGACGAGTTGGAGGACCCAGCTGGAGACCCCTATGAGCTCTACCGCATCCTGTTTGACATCACTTTCTTCTTCTTTGTCATTGTCATCCTGCTGGCCATCATTCAGGGTACACCATCTTTACTTTGTCATGCCATTTATCGGTGTTCATCATCCTAAAGCATAAATGCCACTAAAAATGTGTTATAAGTCATGCTTAGTTCTATGACCAACTGTTGCACCCTCCTTCAGGTTTGATCATTGATGCCTTTGGTGAGCTGAGAGACCAACAGGAGCAGGTGAAGGAGGACATGGAGGTAAGACTCAGGTGCAGCCAGGAGCGAATCTGTGTATAAGGAGGAGTGTGTTGTGTTCGTGGTCCTCTTTAAAAGTGAGGGAAACAACAGTAACTATTTTCTCCTGTAATATAACGGTAAAAAACACCATTTTTTTTTGTCCTGTTCCTACCTGTTGGCCATTCGTATGTGAAGTGAAGTTGGATGAACACATCAGTTTCAGTCAAATGCGGCATGATTTGCTTTCAGTCACTGTAATTTGAATTCCCCACATAGGCCTATTTAGCAATTATGATGCAGGACGACAATTGCCAAAACTGTCAACTTAATGAGTTACTTGTCAGTCTAAGACGTTATGCTTCCAGTTCTTAATTATTTTGTAAAAAGTCAGTGTGAACATCAACCAGAACTAAAAGGCAAAAATGTCTTATTTCTCCGGGCCAAATGAACAAAACTACAGGTGTGAAATCAACCTATATACAGTAGAGAATAAGAGTATTAAGTATAGGTTGACCGTCTGTATCCCTGTATCAAAATGAAAACAACCCCTCCTATTCCTCTTTCAGACCAAATGCTTCATCTGTGGCATTGGGAATGACTACTTTGACCGGACGCCTCACGGGTTTGAAACCCACACCTTACAAGAGCACAACCTAGCTAACTATCTGTGAGTGCAGCAAAATCAGTACGTATTTCTGATTTACAATGTGGACATTTTTTCACACCAATCATGTTCCACCTGTGTGCAGGTTTTTCCTTATGTACCTGATTAACAAGGACGAGACTGAACACACGGGTCAGGTACGTGATGAGTTTCCAAACCTATGTTTGAAAACTTAACTTCTCTACAGCATTTTCTTCCGTGAGATCTCACGTCTGATCAATCTTAAAACAGCAAAGGAAGGTTACAGAAACTTCAGTAGGTTTTGCTTGTGCAACATTTCAACCCACTTGTTATGTTACATAAGTAGAGCTCAGCAGGAGGAAGAAGCAAAGCGTGGGTATACTTTGCCTTTTTTATATTAACTTGTTATTGTTGTGCACCTAAGATTCAAGTTTTTTTTATTGGATGTGCACTGTTTTTATGTCACAAATTTAGCAGACTGAAAATAAAATTCTAAAGTCACAAAGCATTGATGTTGTAAACACAATTAAGTCTTTAGTGTTTCTGCAGAAAATAAAGGCACTAGGCCTTATAGATCATTCAGTTTAGGTCCTAATCCAAATGATACTTTGATGTATTAACCTAAACCCTGTAGGATTTGTGACACATAACCCTATCACGGTCGGCGTGGAAGCGGTCTTTGCTATTACTTTTGTGAAGTAAATATTGATCGTAACCCTTTAACAAAAACTTTTTGACATACTTTATTCTGAAATTATTTTATGACATACTATTTTATGACATACTATTTTATGACATACTATTCTATGACGTTTTTTCTCATTTTTATGACATATTTATGACTATGACCTTTTTTTCCTCATTGTCATATACTATGACATTTTTATGACATTCTATAGCTAAGACTTTTTTGCCATTTTTATGACATACTATACTATGACTTTTTTCTCATTTGTTTGACATACCATACTATGACTTTTTTTACGATGTTTATGATATACTATAACGTTTTTTTTTCATTTTGTGACATACTATACCATGACTTTTTTGAATTTTTTTATGACATACTACTATGACATTTTTTTACTTTTTATAACATAATATACAATGACATTTTTGACATTATTATGACATACTATACTATGACTTTTATGCCATTTTTATGACATGCTATGACTTTTTTGCAATTTTATGACTTACTGTCTGACTTTTTGGCCATTTATTTATGACATACTATACTATGACTTTTTTCTCATTTTTGTAGCATACTATACTATGACTTTTTTATAACATACTATACTATGATTTTTTTATGACACACTATACTATGACTTTTTTTCTCATTTTTATAACATACCATAATGACTTTTTTGCCATTTTTATGACATGCTATACTATGACGTTTTGATATTTTTATAACATACTATAATATGACTTTTTTATGACATACTATACACTGACTTTTTTACCATTTCTATAACATACCATACTGACTTTTTTGCCATTTTTATGACGTACTATGAATTCTTTTCTCATTTTTATAATATACTTTACTATGACGTTTTTGCGATTTTTATGACATACTATACTATGACTTTTTTTCTCATTTCTATAACATAACATACAGACTTTTATACTATACTATGAGTTTTTTACGGCATACCATGCTATGACGTTTTTGCAATTTTATGACTTACTGTCTGAATACCAGTGCAGTGCCCGTTGAAAATGTGCCTGTTTGGAATGGCCAATTGCTTGGCCTGTGGTATTGCTGCTTGTAGAATTCATCAAAACCAAATTGTACCCCAAAATTACTTACAGAAGGACCCCAAACCACTTCATATGCAACTCCCCTGTATACCCTACTACTAACTTACTGATTTACCTGACAGAGAACGTTGCAGATTCAGAATGTAATCACAAAATATCACTATGAAAATGTGGAGTAATGTGGCCGGGTTGACTCAGTGGGTAGAGCAGGCGCACATATAATTAGAGGTTTATGCCTCAACGCAGTGGTCCAGGGTTCAAATCCGACCTGTGACGATTTCCTGCATGTCTTCCTCCTCTCTCTCTCCTTTCTCAGCTAGCTGTCCTGTCTAAAGGCGGAAAAGCCCAAAAAATAATCTTTAAAAAAAGAAAATGTGGAGTAATCAGACATTAGCCTCATGGACTCATGGCAGTGCGCTACCCACCCAGCCCGTTATGAGCGCTAAACAGCACATATCTGCATTAATCAACCACCAGAACTGGACTGTGTGTGTGTGTGTGTGTGTGTGTGTGTGTGTGTCTGCGTGCGCAGAGAGAGAGCGAGAGAGACGGTGTTGTTTCG